>NC_049198.1:6178502-6242039 GCF_009769625.2 Cygnus olor | reverse complement strand
TTCTTTTTCCCTCATCACTCAGACTTTCAGCACAGCCCCTGTCATAACTGAAGGGAGTAGACAGTTATCTCATGACCTAAAGGCATTAGCCAAATTATCATGGATCAGACATCCGCAAAATACAAAATGAGGTTTCATTTGACATAGACATTTACATCAAACATATACAGAATAATTATTTCCACTTGGAGCATTGATGAATCAACCAATGGCAATTTAATGAGGATACTGTCTGTCCTTGTAAGTTATATTCCCCTTCAGTTGCAAAGGTGCTAGCCAAGCGCACTGTATCACTCAGTCTTGTCAGAGTAGATGTTCTGTCACTGATTAAAGAGCTGGATGTCCTCTTTAGTCACAAAAACATTTCATGCAATAACCTTGTTTCTGTCTTAATGGATTCTTGCAATGTAGTGAAAGGTTCCAAACTGGACTTGAAGAAACCCTCAGAGAGACAGAGAGTGTCACTTCTCACTTAGTCACCTCTGGCAATCGCTGCCATTCTGCCCATAGCACACCTGAGAAGAGATGTACAAGTCATTTAAAAGGCACATTCCATTAAATGCATAATGGGCAAAAAAAAGCATCAGAAGGGTTATTTCCTTCCCCCTCTCCAGCCTCCTCAACATTCAGATTTCTCAGATTTGTCACAGCCAAATGAGGGGGTCAGGTGTAAGAGGGAATATTTGATACTGTTCCATGAGTGTGACATTATGATGGCACCTTGGTAATCTCTGCCAGGCTAATGATTTCCCAGGGTTCATGGGAAGGAAAGAGAGAAAAGGAAAGGAGAACTGATGGTGCAGTTTCACTCAACATCTGCTGCCAATTTTAAGGAGCCAGTAATTCACAAACTATATGGTAAGCACATTTAACTGCTCTAGCATTTTTCTCATGCTTCATGAAAACAGAGATAATAACTAGTAAACCAACTGTAAAATTAAAAGAACTAGATGTTGCCAATAAAGACCATCATTTCAGGAAAATAAATTTGTTTCTTGGAAGCTACTCTCTAACGTATGCTTTAGGTGCCCACAAGAAAAGCAATTCAACCAGAGAGTAAATTGATCTTGCTCCACCGGTTTATATGAACAGAGCAAAAATATACACCAACAGGTTATAACTTAATAACTCTTTGTTTCCCTAATACTGAATCAATAGCAGGATCACTTGGAGTCATCAAATCTTGAAGTGCAATGTAAAAGGTAATTCAAGGACACACACCCGCAGACACACACACATGCACACACAATCACTACTGAAGGAATAAACATTTCCAAGACAGAATGTGCCATCACACTTAAGACACTATTGGTCTTCTGAAGACAGGAAACAGTAGCTTAATATCTTCTCACATGGTCCAAACGTCTGTTAGCATAACTCTTCTCATTTCTGCAGAATAACAGACTATATATGCAGCTAGAACTGTATTTTAAAATACACACTAGGTGCCATATATGTGCAAGTATAGATAGACACCTGCAACTGTTGAGGTTTTTGTGGCTGGACATAAAATAAGGTCCATTTTGCTGATAATCATCAGCATATATGAATGTTGCTTTTGATATTATTATTATTATTATTTTTTATTTTTTTTTTACAGAATTTGAGAAATGGAGCTTCTGTTCAAGATCTTTTGTCTTTTCCCTTAGAAGAGAGGTGAGATAGACTGCTGGGCTGGTCACATATTAAAATTCAGTTTGGAGAAACACCCTTAGCCTGAAATGTACTCAGGCTTCATCACAAGACCTGAGGATTTCAGGGCCTAAACTACTGTATATAGGTTTCCTCTGCTATTATTAGAGAGAAATAGGCAGATCTAAGGCACTCCTCACACAATCTAATTCATATGTCTGCACTTGAATAATGTAAATAACACCTGAAGTGTTCCCATTTCATCTTTTTGGCAATAAAAGAAGCCTAGATTCTTAGAATGAAGACAGCTATCCACATTTAGGTAGATGCAACTTAAGAAGATAGAAATGATGCATAAGCAAAAAAGTGTTCATATTTGTATAGCTCATTAGAATGTGTTAAAGTACAGTTTTTACTGACAATGGTACACAAGAAGGAAAAAAGATCTAGAAAAAAATATGTAGAAAAATCTAGAAAAAAAAATATAACTCCCTTACATCTAAATTTCTTTGAAAAGAGCTTCTCATTTAAACTGAGAAATAGCTCAGGACAACCTGTGAAGTATCCAGATACTCTCCCCTCCACCCAAAACAAACTACAAGTCTCTCTTAGGATCCCCTCCTTCAGTATTGTATACAGAGAGAAATTTAATAAGCTCTCTTATATCTCAGTGTCTGTACTAGTACTAGCAATATGGGGAATAATAGTATTTTCATTGCCAAAGTCTAAAGTAGAAAAGTGAATAAGAGCCCTGTGAAACAGCACATCAGTGTGATATGCAGACACTATCCTGGTGGTAACTGCTTGCGTACAATAGATGGGTCCAAAGGCCTTGGTTTAATGTTTCTAATACTAAACGTAGTACTAGCTGCACCATCATTCCTGTGGTCAAATTTCCACTCATAGTAAATGAAAATAAAAGTAAAAATAAAAATAAAAATGAAAACAAAAATAAAAACAAAAATAAAAATAAAAATAAAAATAAAAACAAAAACAAAAACAAAAATCAAACAAAAATAAAAATAAAAATAAAAACAAAAACAAAAACAAAAACAAAAATCAAACAAAAATAAAAATAAAAACAAAAATAAAAATAAAAATAAAAATAAAAATTAAAATTAAAATGAAAATCAAAATTAAAATGAAAATAAAAATAAAAGAAAAAGAAAAAGAAAAAAAGAAAGAAAAAGAAAAAAAAAGAAAAAGAAAGAAAAAGAAAAAGAAAAAGAAAAAGAAAAGAAAAAAAAGAAGAAGAAGAAGAAGAAGAAGAAGAAGAAGAAGAAGAAGAAGAAGAAAAAGAAGAAAAAGAAAAAGAAAAAGAAAAAGAAAAAGAAAAAGAAAAAGAAAAAGAAAAAGAAAAAGAAAAAGAAAAAGAAAAAGAAAAAGAAAAAGAAAAAGAAAAGAAAAGAAAAAAAAAGAAAAAGAAAAAGAAGAAGAAAAAGAAGAAGAAGAAGAAAAAGAAAAAGAAAAAGAAAAAGAAAAAGAAAAAGAAAAAGAAAAAGAAAAAGAAAAAGAAGAAGAAGAAGAAGAACGAAAAAGAAAGAGGAAAAAGAAAAAGAAAAAGAAAAAGAAGAATGAAAAAGAAAAAGAAAAAGAAAAAGAAGAAGAAGAAGAAGAACGAAAAAGAAAGAGGAAAAAGAAAAAGAAAAAGAAAAAGAACAAGAAAAAGAAAAAGAAAAAGAAAAAGAAAAAGAAAAAGAAAAAGAAAAATAAAAAGAAAAGGAAAGAGAAAAAGAAAAAGAAAAAGAAAAAGAAAAAGAAAAAGAAAAAGAAAAGGAAAAAAGAGAAAAAAGAAAAAGAAAAAGAAAAAAAAAAGAAAAAGAAAAAGAAAAAGAAAAAGAAAAAGAAAAAGAAAAAGAAAAAGAAAAAGAAAAAGAAAAAGAAAAAGAAAAAGAAAAAGAAAAAAAGAAAAAGAAAAAAAGTTATATTTCAGGGGCATGAATTACTTGGAAAGTTGTATTTCCACTACAGTTGATATTAAGCTTTTTCACTGACAACAGAGCTGTGAAATATAGGTGACTCAAGGGGTATGAAAATAGAGGAATATGTTTTCCTGACAACTGACACATGGCTTTCTGTATTCTCAGAAGGCTGCTGGCCATCCGCACCACTTCCCTTGTTCCTGCAGGCACCGTGGACCTCTGAAGCAACAGGGAAATTTCAGCAAAGTTTGGCTGCTCAAACCCAGTACTCTTCAGCCAGGCAACAGTACTGGGCTCCAGCATCACCTGGTGTGTCAAAGTGTCTATTTCTCTTACTCTAGAAGGAAGTAAAAAAGTAAAAAACACTTCAACACATTTATTTTAAATAGAGGTTTTTTTTTTTTTTTTTTTTTTTTTTTTTTTTTTTTTTTCTCCCAAGGGTCAATGTTAGTCTTGATCCACACTGGTGAAAAAGAATGACAGTTCTTTTATATATGACATGAATGACATGAATGACAGTTTATATATATATATTGTCAAGACAACTGGCTTTATAAGTTCAGACTTTCTTTTAGATTTAAGGTATAGAATAAATGATTAATAGTAATAAAAGGACAGCATTTATGTTGTGGCTTACTTATAAACACTATAAACAACTGAGCACTATAAACGTCAACAAACCAATCCTTTTCAACATCCATGACTCTGTATCACCAGTCAATTCAGAGAAGAAACTGAGGCAGAAATGTCACTTTACAAGATCCACACACAGTGGCAGACATCAGCTGATCTTTCAGTACCCTCATCATCGTCATTCTTCCAGAAAAAAAAAAAAAAAAAAAAAAAAAAAAAATCCTTAATTGGTTTCTCTGCTTATAACCCTATAAATGTGTGTGTCTATGTGTGTGCAAGAAGCCTCTCAAGTTTCAAAAAAGAGATGATGCTTCTTGGTCTGGAAAGGCAACACAGACTGGATTAAAAAATCTGTAATAAGCACATTTATCCACTAGGGGAGGCCTGGACAAGCTCTTCACCGTAGCAAACCTGTCCTTATGCTGAAACTTTCAGTGACTCATTCTCCAAAGTGGAAGTATGTGTTACGTTCCTTATTTGTGCATGTAGTTATTGGAACTGCCAAAAAAGCGAAACTAAATGGGCAGTTACGTGCACAAACGGGCACTTCAGCAGGCAGTTACTAGATTTCCTGGTGCAACTGGTGCATCACAAGAAGTACTGAACCATGGGCCCAAAAAGAAATCAGTGAAACAGTATGAGATGCACTTTAAAGTTAAACATATCCAGTATGGAACAAGGAGCACAAGCACAGGTTAGCAGCTGTTTGCATGTAAAACAGCTCCATCCCCCTTCCATAAGTATCTGTTTTTCCTGTTTTACTCACATACTTTAGCCTCAGTCATCGGTAGGGTTGTAGAAGGTGATGGAAGCACCCCTCTCAGGAGAACAGGATTTTGTGCAGGATTTAAAACCATGCTTTTAGAAAGTGCATCCTAATTAGGCACTAAGGTTTAGTTTGGTAACATCTGTAGCTCTCTGAGAAATGGGAGTTCACAGCAGCTCTGAGTCGTCAGGATTAATACACACAGACCATCAACCAAGATGTCACCCTGCTGCTTTTAGAGAGTCCTTGCTTAAAGTCAGTGCCAAGCAAAACAGTTTATAAATGATTGAAATGTTTCCCTATATCTAACAGCTCTCTGCATTTAGAATATTTTCATCTGAAACAACTGTACCTGAGCACATGTGATAGCTATTGCTGATTCATTCAGCCTTTGTACATCATGTATCTATTTACTAATCCTCTGGTGCTACCAAGAAGTTACTGGAAAATACAAGTACAAAAAACTAAACCAAAATCCTAAAATGCAGTGTTACTTTAAAGGAATATGTACAATTATTTTTATTGGTTGTGCCCAGTCCTGTTTATTACCAAATGTTTAACAGGGTGAAGTTCAACAGATTGAACAGCTAATAGTGGTAAGTATTAAATTTACAATTGAATGCAAAGTGGATGAGTCTATGATAAAGCTTGTCCAGGGAATGCATTTATATGAGACATCCTCTGATCGGGCAAGGAGAGGGGGCATGTTTGTCCTTTCTCTGTTGCATTGTGAGTTGGTGTTACATTGAAAGACTGGCTTGTAACCAGGAAACAGCAGATGTGGGTGGATAGATTTTTTAAAAATATATATTTTTTCCTTGCCTTTCACTTAAAATAGATCAGTTTCTGGAATTTGATTATTAATAATAATAATAATAAATATCACCAGACTTGTTTCTTTGACAATTAAAAGAATTATGAATATAAGCTCAGAAGACTTCCTCTCTAACTCCCTGTATCTTTCCTGAATCTGTCTCAATGCCACCACTTTTAAATGTGATTTTTGCATGCATTGCAAAGCTCCAAATATTTCAAAGAGCTTTAAATATTTGATTTATTGAATTGTTTTACTGCAGCTTAATTTAGTTTGTACCTACCTTCTCTGGATACTGGAGGACTTGTGGTGGTGGCTTACGGTATAGAAAGGAAAAGTGTATCTTGTCACATCGACATAGTTTTGATAAGTTGTAATATTTAATAGTTCCTAGTAGCATTCAGGAGGGCTGATATCAGCAAAATAAGATGAATGATGAATGCTTCCATTTTGCTTCAAAGCAAAGTTCATGAAAATAAAAGGCCCATACTTGGCTGTAGTTTCTTTCCTCTTGCTGAACATCATATTGTCAGATGAAAATGCAGGCAATGGGCTATTCTGCTCTTTTTCTGTTTGGACTGGCAAGTCATTATGTGTGTCCTTTCATCTATTCATAGTACAGAAGTATTCTCTCTCAATACTAATTACTAGATTTTCAATGACAACTATAAAATACTAACATATGTGCAACCTTCCATAAAGAAGATTTATAAAAAAGTTAAATATCATCATTTTCCCTTGTCACATGCAAACAGGCTATAACATTCCTTTGTCAAATGGAGAAACTGAGGCAGGAAACAATGAAAAGACTTTCCTAAGAAAACAAAACAAGTTTTCAGAACTTCAGCTAAATTCTTGGGAAATCATATACAAATACAGTCTCCACAATTAAACCAGAATATAATCTATGATTTTACTTAGGAATTGGAAAGTATCTAGTAACTTTAATCTAAATCAAGAGCATTTTTGTTTGGTTGGTTAGCTGGTTGGTTGGTTGGTGTTAAATCTCTAGAATATTCCTCCTAAGTTATTCAGTGGTGTAACATTTGATAATGTATTTCATATAATAAGGAAGATTATGATTTAAAGATAACAGCTACAACCACTGATTTAAGTTGATTGATAAAATATATATTTTTTTCTTTTCCTCTGGTATGTTGCATGATATATCTTATGTGTTGCCTTGGAACTGAAAACACTTCACCCATGCATGTATATTTCAGGAATGAGTGTTTGGTCTGGATGAAACAAGAACTAACCCCAAGCATAAAATATAATAAAGTAGAATTGCTCCACTGATGAATGTAATCACAAATTAGTACATCGTGTCCTGATCAATGTAAATATATTCCCATATTTAATATATTTTATGTATTTATTGTCAGAATTCCCAAGTTGTTTAAAAATATTCTCATTTTGCAGCACAACACTACGTGTTTCCTGCACTTGACTGATGTTCTAGCACTCTCTTGCCTGGTAGAACTCTCCCAACATATCATTGCCAAAGTCAGCACAGGAAAAGGGACTTCCAGGGATAATGATGAAAAAGCAAAAAGGGGAGAGCAGGACTGTAAAATGCTAAGCTCCTAATAATATATATATTTTTTATTATATATTTATATATATATTTTTTACTAGCATAAGCATGCTTAAACTGATAAATCTCAACCTCTGAGTGGAGTTGTACAACTCAGTGTAGTGATGGCTTTAAATACAGTTCTTATAGAAAAACCCAAACTTCTCATAAATAGATTAAAATTTTCTAGCAACATATTCAGAGTACCATGTAGCTCAGAAGAAACTACGGCTCAGTTCTTAACCCAGCTTTTAAGTGTAGCCACTTCAGACCACAATGAGCATCAGACATCCTATAAAAATATGTCTTACTTAAGTTTTCAAGAAAGAAAGATAGAAAAAGAGACACAGAAAGAGTCTCTATTCTTTGTTGTGGCTGGTTGATAGTAGAGATGTTATAACACAAACAGTTCATCCCTTTAATGAACAGAAACAATTCACACTGATGGAAGTATGTTAAAGTTCCCTCTCTACGAGATTCTTTCAGTTCCAGCAATTAAGAATATTGAATTTGACTTAAAAAAATAGTTAAAACTACTCTGAAATAGGACTTCTGAAAGGCGTCTTTGGAAAACATCTGGAAGAATTTCACAAGAAATTTCCTGTTTCTCACCTTAATACTGGCATCTGGCTGGAAAACCACTTGATTTTATTTTATTTTTTCCCGTGGGAGTCCCAGGTCAAACTTTTCTGTACATATTTAGGTTTACAATAATCACATCCAACATCTGATGCATATCTTAGCTCTCTCTCTGTCATCTCACCTGGCAATGGATTTTGTACTTTTATTAAAAATAAGGTGTGCAGTGATAGCAACAATGGATCAACAATGCACTGAGAATGCTTGCAATAGTGTCAGGCATGGCTGTATGGTCTGTAACTCCTCAAATGAAACACCCTTAACACTCATTTGGAGGTGTGGAATCAAGGAACCACTGCAGTGGGCTCTTCCATTTTTAAAGGATCTTTTAGTTAGTATGTGCTCAGCGTGCCCCTCAGTTCTTCTCCACCTATATGCACAGTGTCTTGAAATACTTCCTGAAAAGCACTATTTCACTGAAGGGGAAACAAACAGAAATATCTTTCAAAGAATATGACTGCAATTCTCTACTTATTGTTGCATTTGTAACACGAATAAAGAAATTCACAGACAGACAAAGAGGCAAACTACTACCGCATTATGGGCTTGGTAAGTCAAAGTGAAGGTGAATGCCAGCCTAGTGTGAATTTTCTCAGCTGTCTTTGGTGTAAGAAGGTATTCCTGACAGATTTCTATAATTGTTTAGCTGCTTAACTTGAATTGGAGATAGATAAGTTGGCTATTATTTGTTTCTAAACTAAATAAAATTTAGAAAACTAATCTGACACAGTTCAATTAGGTTATTGATTAGGACTATAAGAGACCATAACTAATTAACAAAATAAGATATGTTAGTAACACTTTACCTGTTGTGATTCTGAACCAGTTAAAAAGGAGGCCAGCTCAGCATGCATTTTCAAGCTGCCTTTGTATTCTATTTCTTTACAATATATAGTTTAATAGAATTTAATAAACTCTCATCTGCTTATCTTTAGAGAGAATGTGCCAAAAATATCAACATGTACCAAGCACAGAGATTATTATTACTGGTATCCATTTGTCAATTTTAAAAAACAAAAATATAAAAGCAACTAAAAACCATCTATGCTTAGTAGAAGGAAGAAAGTCTTCGTATTTATATTACAGAACTAAAGGTTATACGAAGTTTAATAGGTCTGTTGATGTGGGTGTTGAAGGTCCTGCTCAGAGCTTGATATGTCACAGAAAGGACCTTGACAAACACTTTTAAAAATATCCCCTTGAAAATATGTCAGTGGTTAAAATAAACCTACCTAAAAAGGTATAAAATTGGTTCATGGATAATCCTTTTTGTTGTTGTTGTTGTTGTTGCTGTTCTTTTTACTTCTTTTTTCTTTTTTTTCCCTAACAATTCATCAATGATCATTACTGATCATGACACGACAGAGAGTTTTTCAACATTTCTTGGTATTTATTGACATAATATGAATCATATATTTATCCAAAAAGTGACTACACAGTCAAAAACTGTGTAGCGCTTAACAGTTCATAGAAGGTAGTGTATTCTACTCTCTCCTGATGAAATTTATAAAGTATTGTTGCTCTCTGAGTTACCATTTTATTACCATTTTGGTGAGCACAAGTTTTTAGAATGTCCCAACTTCTTCTTCTTTCTATCTGTCTATCTATCTTCAAAACTATTGTGTGCCACTGCGTAAAATGATTCTGTGCTAGTTGCTGATATCACTACTGTTATTATAGCCCCTAAATGGTACCAAAAAGAAAAGAAAAAAAAAATAACGAGAGTTGATATATTCTAAGACGTGATTTGAATAGGTTCAATTTCTGTTTTGGATAGTAAATATAGGCATTATTTTGTGAAAGACAAAATAAAGCTTTGGAATTTACTTACATTGCAAATTGAGATGAAGGAGAAGGGAGGAATGGAGGGAGGAAAGGAATGAAGGATAGAGGAAGGTAGGTAAGGAGAGAAAGAGGGAGGCAGGGAGGGAGGGGACATGTTCATGTCCCTGCACAACCTTACAAAAACTAGTCTTCCCTTAACTCAAAAGAAAACAAGAGACAAACACCCATCTAACACCCATGACACCATCCCTCTCCCCCCAGTAAACCACAGTATTTTTCTACTGTCAGGTTTCTTTTGTTACTAAATACAGCCATCACAAAGCAGTGAAAATACAAACATCATGAAGAGAATCCCCAAATCTAGTTTTCTTAAACTCTTTGTAGTGGATCAATAAAAAAGAGGTTTATTAGTGAACACAGAATCACAGAATCATAGAATGGTTTGGATTGGAAAGGACCTTAAAGATCATTTAATTTCAACCCCCCTGCCATGGGCTCCTTTATCAAGCTCCTTTATTCAAATTTAAAATATTTCCATTGAGAGCCCCCTAGCCATGATCTTAGCATGCAAAGCACACACAAACTTGACAAAGGAAATTGTTGGAGACAATATCCCACTGTAATTAAAACAGTGGAAGGGCAGAACACAGAAACTCTCCCACCCACCACTCACCCTTCCCATCCTAATGCAAGTAGAAATACATGCTTTGTAGACCACAAATACACAGACTGATTAATTACATGGTTATGCAATATTACTCATGCATTCCTCCTGAAATGTCAAAAGGATTAGGAGTGCCATATCTTTCCTCCCAAACTCTAATCTTAAGGAGCCCTGCTGCAATGAAAACAGTGCAATTACTTTCGTACACTGTCAATTTTACAATAGGGGGAAAAAAGAGCTTTACTAACAGCAAATAATTATACCACCACTTAATGATTGATTTAACATAGAAAACCCATCTAATTCCTTTTGTCGTCACAATCTACAGTGCTAACAGTCTAACAATGCTGCCTTAGTGGTTCGACATTATATTAGCATTAAGAATAATGCTAATATAAAACATAGCTTAACTTTTTATATTGTTAATCCGCATCAATGCACTATACACCCAGTGTATTATGAGGCCTATTAGTGTAGCAAACCTTTGGGTGATACAATTCGATCTTGCAGCATCAAGAGATATTATACATATTATACAGATATGCAGCATATTATACATTTGAATGATGAACTTCCACAGCAAAAAAAAGGAAGGGGTTATATAGTTTGCATTTTTCAAAATAAAACAAAACACAGCTTGAGACGTTGTCAAGGGGCATCACTTACTTCAAGACACAATTCAATTTTTTCAAGCCATGCCTACTTTTAAAATGGCCTCATGTAGATGACTACTGCCTCATCTTGTAGCTTCGAGTTGGAGATGGGCCTAATATTTATATACACAAAGGATTAATATTGCATTGGGCTGGGAAAGTTTTTTTAAAAGAATGCAGGAGAACCTCATTTTATGTTACAAGATTTTGGAATAGTGGTTTATTTCTATTTCAATTCAGAGTGCTAGGCTAGTTACTGTATAAACACTGTAAGAAGCAGTACTTGCCTAGAACAGCTAAACATAAATAAAATATAGGCCTAGGATGAGCAGAAAAAAATAAAAAAAAAAAAAAAGAAGGAAAAAAGAAGAGAAAACAAGAAAAAAATAAAGAAAGAAATAAAGAAAAAAAAGAAAGATAAAAAAGAAAAAAAAGAGAAAGAAAAAAGCAGAAAATTAAAATAAAATAAAATAAATAAAATAAAATAAAATAAAAAATAAAATAAATAAAATAAAATAAAATAAAATAATAAAATAAAATAAAATAAAATAAAATAAAATAAAATAAAATAAAATAAAATAAAATAAAGGAATGTTCTTACCTTTGTCTTGCAGATATCATTGTACTTCAAGTGCTTAATTAATTTGTAGACCCCAAACTTTTCAGAACTACTAAATCCCTTCTGGAAAGAGAAATCTGACAGCATCATAGATGTTTCCATGAGTTCCAGCTTTGAGTCAGAACACAGTAATTTAAGAATGCCATATAAAACAATATTTTCCGTATCTGGTTTACTAGAAAGAACAGGTAGAGATGGTCATGTATTAACTGATTTCAAAATTCAGGAAATGATTGTCTTGACTGTTCACGTTTTGATGTAGGGTCAGAGAGGATTTTAGCTTTTCATTCATCTCTAATAAGAAAGAAATGGACATAACCGGCATTGCAACAGAGTTAAAGAATCACAGAATCACAGAATCGTCTAGGTTGGAAGAGACCTCCAAGATCACCTAGTCCAACCTCTGACCTAACACTAACCAGACCTCCACTAAACCATATCACTAAGCTCTACATCTAAACGTCTCTTAAAGACCTCCAGGGATGGTGACTCAACCACTTCCCTGGGCAGCCCATTCCAATGCCTAACAACCCTTTTAGTAAAGAAGTTCTTCCTAATATCCAACCTAAACCTCCCCTGGCACAACTTTAGCCCATTTCCCCTCGTCCTGTCACCAGGCACGTGGGAGAATAGACCAACCCCCACCTCGCTACAGCCTCCTTTAAGGTACCTGTAGAGTGCGATAAGGTCGCCCCTGAGCCTCCTCTTCTCCAGGCTGAACAACCCCAGCTCCCTCAGCCGCTCCTCGTAAGACTTGATCTCCAGACCCTCACCAGCTTCGTTGCCCTTCTCTGGACTCTCTCGAGCACCTCCATGTCCTTCTTGTAGCGAGGGGCCCAAAACTGAACACAGTACTCGAGGTGCGGCCTCACCAGAGCTCAGTACAGGGGGACAATCTCTTCCCTAGACCTGCTGGCCACACTGTTTCTTATACAAGCCAGGATGTTGTTGGCCTTCTTGACCACCTGAGCACACTGCTGGCTCATATTCAGACGACTATCAACCAATCCTCCCAGGTCCTTCTCTGCCAAGCAGCTTTCTAACCACTCGTCTCCCAGCCTGTAGTGCTGCTTGGGGTTGTTGTGCCCCAGGTGCAGGACCCGGCACTTGGCCTTGTTGAACTTCATACAGCTGGCCTCAGCCCATCAATCCAGCCTATCCAGATCCTCCTGCAGAGTCTTCCTGCCCTCGAGCAGATCGACACACGCACCTAACTTGGTGTCATCTGCAAACTTACTGGGGGTGCACTCAATCCCCTCATCCAGATCGTCAATAAAGATATTGAAGAGGACTGGCCCCAGTACTGAGCCCTGGGGGACTCCACTAGTGACCGGCCTCCAACTGGATTTGACTCCATTCACCACGACTCTTTGGGCCTGGCTATCCAGCCAGTTTCTAACCCAACGAAGCTTACACCAGTCCAAGCCACGAGCAGCCATTTTTTTTGAGGAGAATGTTGTGGGAAATGGTGTCAAAAGCGTTACTGAAGTCAAGGTAGATCACATCCACAGCCTTTCCCTCATCCACTAAGCATGTCACTTTGTCATAGAAGGAGATCAGGTTCGTCAAGCAGGACCTGCCTTTCATAAACCCATGCTGACTGGGCCTGATCGCCTGCTTGCCCAGCAAGTGCCATGTGATGACACTCAAGACAATCTGCTCCATGAGCTTCCCCGGCACTGAGGTCAAACTAACAGGCCTATAGTTCCCCGGGTCTACCCTCCGACCCTTCTTGTAGATGGGCATCACATTTGCTAGCCGCCAGTCGACTGGGACCTCTCCTGATAGCCAGGACTGCCGATAAATGATGGAAAGCGGCTTGGCCAGCTCCTCCGCCAGTTCTCTCAGTACCCTCGGGTGGATCCCATCCGGCCCCATCGACTTGCGTACATCCAAGTACTGTAGCAGGTCGCCAACTATATCCTCGTGGATAGTGAGGGCCACATCCTGCTCCCCATCCCCTTCCACCAGCTCAGGGTACTGGGTATCTAGAGAACAACTGGTTTTGCCGCTATAGACTGAGGCAAAGAGGGCATTAAGCACCTCAGCTTTTTCCTCATCCCTTGTAACTAAGTTTCTCCCGGCATCCAGTAAAGGATGGAGATTCTCCTTAGTCCTCCTTTTGGTGTTGATGTATTTGTAAAAACACTTTTTTTATCTTTAACAGCAGTAGCCAGATTTAGCTCCAGATGAGCTTTGGCCCTTCTAATTTTATCCCTGCACAGCCTCGCAACAGCCTTATAGTCCTCCTGAGTGGCCCACCCTCTTTTCCAAAGATTGTAAACCCTCTTTTTTCTCCTAAGCTTGAACCGATAAGAAATAAGAATAGAAATGGACATAACCGGCATTGCAACAGAGTTAAAGAAATGTACAGTACCCATTGCTCGGTCAGAGTGCTATTCTGTACATAGACTGCGTGAAGGTGTGAAATCATTAGAGTTTATATCTCAGGCTGGCTGTAAGCCTTGGTCTATTTCTTCAGAAGTGTCACTACTTCCTGTTTAACATATCGACCTGCCTATTTGGCATTTGACAGCACTATTGAATTTTTGCTGAATTTTATGCTTCAGGAAGGACATTAAGTAAAAGGTTTTCCCCTGGGTTACCCCTTCCACAGCCTCAAATTTACTATGAACTTCAAAAACACTTTGCAATCCCATGTAAATATGTTATTTCTTATTTTCTTTTGGAGGCAGCCTTTCTTTTATTTATTAAAAAAATAAAAAATAAAAAAAATGAAGTAATAATTTAATAAATAAAGTTTCCCTTGACTCTAGAGAAGTTGGTTAGAAATGATCAAGAGTGTTTCCAAAACACAAGTAAATAAATGCCTCCTTTGCTCTTTCTTCCCATACTTTTGGGTTTAGGTGGATCTCAGCACATTAAGATTTCTTTGATGACCATTACAGGAACCACTTTCCTGGTACCTAGTTCCTCCTTTACACCATCATGAATCCCAGTCTCGAGGCTGGGACCACAGGTTCCACTAGGTGGCAAAGGACCTGAAACTTGAATATTGCAGCACTGAAAAAGGAAACATCCACATTCTTTTGTAGATATAAGGATGTAGATATAAAGCCTTCTGGCTCTTAATTCCCGTCACAGTGTGAATTACAGCTGAAATCAAGATTTCTTCAAAAAACACGTGTCATGACACTTAGTGCAACTCCAGGTGCCTGGAGTTCACAGCAATCAAACTGCCATCTAAATACTGCGGACAGCATACAGGAAAACTTAGACATGCAACGTTCATAAACATCACCAAACCAAGCCAAAGTTAGTTGGCAAGGTAACTCTGAAAAAACAAAAGCCTGGCCTAGAGTTGTACTACAATTCAGTTGTGCAGACATTTTCTTCTGTAAAACAGAATCTCAGAATCTTGTCCTCACTTCAGATATCTAAGGCATAAACTAGGGAAGAGGTGGCTAGTGGTTTCTTTTGAAACATGATCAGAAGAGGGAGATTTAGAAGATGGACTGGTGGAGGGAGGGAGTATGTGTGAGTGTATGTTGAAGGCCCCTGGCCATGTCTTTAATATGCTTAGTGATCACTTGCAAGAAAAAATGCTATGCACTGAAATGCACTGTAATTCTGATTGTCCTCACTGGTCATATGGCAGAGAAGGCTGTTGAGAGAAGACATGTCTTAAGGGCTTCATTGGAGTCTCAAAACAGCATTGTTTATAGTCTAAGGATCCAGTTCTTCCCCCTCCTGCTACTCTGCTTCATAGCTTTAAGATACAGTAATTCTAGGTTCCACTTCACAGGAGACAATTAGATTTACCAATATTTAATTTTAAAGCACAGAGTGTTCATGACTGCAATAACTTCAGTGAAGGGATGGGGACACCCAGAGCTCATAATTCAACTAGAATTTAACATTCTAAAACATTCCCACTGCTGAGCCCGTTCTTTCCAACCCCCCTTTCATTTTTTCTCTTTGTCACTTTGCTCTGCCAGAGTTCAGTGTCACTATATTTTTTTTCAATTACTCTCGGATTTTCATCCATCATACTACAAATGCCTTTAAAGTTTCTTTCCTTTTTTTCTTTTCTTGCCTAATAGGTCATGAGTTGTGAAACAAGTCTGTGCTTTCCTACTTTTTTTTTCTTTTTTTCTTCTTCTTTTTTTTTTTTCTTTTCTTTTCTTTTTTCCTTACTGACTTGCATAGATTTATCTGGGGAGAAACAGAGTGATTAAATTATTTATTAAAAAGAGAGTGAATGACTGAACAGAGTATGGCTTGCAATTGCTACAGTGACATGTTTCATCCCACAGTAGGGATGAGGTAGTATATTTAATCAGATACTTCAGCTCAGGTGCAGGATATAACCTATTAAGTTGAGGAAATCCTACCACACAGGAAATCCATCTGCCTTCTAAGGAATCACTAAAATCCACCGAATAGTTCATTTTTGCACATTTTTACCAGGACACATTAACCTTTTTTTTTTTTTTTTTTTTTTTTTGACTCGATAAATTATAGAGTTCCTTTACTATCTCTAAGATGGTAGTTTCACTCTCAAGTTCATATCAGATATGCATATTTTAGGTCAAAGCAGTCTTTTTAAAGTTAAAGAGAAAATCTGAATTTCACCACTGAGTAGCTGGATAATAATATTTTATTTTAAACCACAGTTGTAAACACTTCTGGAGTCTCTTTCTCAAAAAAGAATAAGTTTAAATTAATCTCCTTTGACTTTCTTTTTCTTCTTGAATGTCCTATTAGATATGGAGTCAAGAATGAAGATCTACTGATCCACATAAATGGATAAGAGTATGATTTAAGTCAGATCAGGGATCAAGGAAGTTCACGATAAATACAAAGTTAGCATATGGGATAACCATAGCAGGAGCTGGTAAAAGACAGGCATATAAGTGGCATGCAGAACACTGAAAATCTGTCTTCAGACAGAAATCCTGAGCACAAACAAGAACAGCTGCAAAATTATTTTGTCTCCTCACACTATGGTGGTAGAACTCCTGGGTCAATTATAAGCTGTCTGGGTTTATCTACTGATCTACTGGCATCCTGGTCTAGTTCTAGTGGGTGGCACCCCTGCCCATGGCAGGGGTGTTGAAACTAGATGATCTTTATGGTCCCTTCCAACCCAAATCATTCTGTGAATCTATGATCAGACTGTTGCAGTGCTGTTAGGTTTAGATGAGACATCTGAGCCAATTTCACAAGTTGTGACCATCACAGAGGTCACACCTTGCACTTCCTTCTCCTCCCATATGGTGCTTCTCTGGGTAGTGCCAGACCTACTGTTTCTCACCCTTTTATTAGGCAGTTTAATTTTTGAGTCTGAAATTGTTATTGATGGTTGCTTAATTTTCTGCAGAATTTTTATTTTGAACTCTCTTACTGAATAGTTAGGTAAGCATCACAGCTGACACAAGAACAGAAGTGATAGGAAGGTAAAAGAGGAAGTAAAACAGAACCAACAATTTCGCCAACACTGTGTTAGGCTGTCTCATCCAGTATTATCTAAGTGAACATTTAAACACCAGAAAGTTGACTATATTCAACTCAAAGTCTGGTATTTCAGGCAGAGTTTGCCAAAAGCTAAGAATAATCAGATGGCTGTCACTCAGAACACAGTCCTCGTGTAGCTTGCTCATTTTATTTCCATACAGATTTGAAATGTTGGTTACTTGCATTGATATTACTTGGTCCAGTGGGCCAGATAAGCTTAAGGAAATTCTCCCCTGTGTTAAGTTACATATTAGGCAAATGAGAGATTTCTCAGATGATCTATACAGCTTTATTAGACCAGTCCTTGCACAGACTTAATACAAAGAGTTACTCACTCTCAGGTCCAAGTCTCTCCAAAGGGAAGTTAAGGAGTACAATGCAGCGTCTCCATTAATTTCCCAAATCTCTAGGGACAGATTCACCAGGGAACAAAAGATTGCTCCACAAAATGCACATATTCCTACACTTTGCAGCATGGCCCCAGCTGTGTGCAGTCTCTCTCACTAACATCAGGACTCCAACAAAACTTGTTCTCATCCACAACTGTGTGCTTTAGGATCTCATCCTTAACAAGAATAAGCAAAATACTAAAAGTCTTCCTCTGTCACTGCTGTTAAAGAGGGTAGAGAAGAAAATACACTGCACAGGTGTCTGCTTCATCTCAAAGGATTCAACCATTAAACAGGCTTTAGGACACAAACTGGATTACAAGTTTTAAGTTCTCTTTCTATAAGACAATATTGTATATATATGAGGACACCAAACTCTAGTGAAGTTAGCATTGTATTCATACAGCAGCCAGGACTACCCAAGTCTATCCATTCCAGTAAATTAAATGATGCCCAAAAGTCTTCTCTGTCATTGAGGCCACCATTTAAACTTGGTCATCCCTCCCAAACCAGCTGTTGAGAGTGTTTTTGACCATGCTAACTCCAAACACATATTTGGTAATTTCAGGGGACAATGACAGTAGACATAGGGCAACATCTTTCAGGGATGCATACGTCTTTAGAAGAATAGATGATACTGTTTCAAAGTCCAGGTGCATCCTTTAATTTACCAGTGTGAGCATAAGTATTCACTATGCCTACTAGAAGTGTGTAAATGGGAGAAAGAGCTCTCATGACTAAATTATCTTCAATTTGCCCTCCAAAGATATTTAACACTCTCAGGCATAGACTTCACTTTAAATTAGCTCTCTACAGTAGGCAGTGTAAATAACCTTATCTTCATAGTAGTTCCCTAATATAAATGGCAATACCTCTACTATGGAAACTGAACAAGTGGTCAAGAAACTTACCTCTCAAGGCAATAAATCAGTGTCGGTGGTAAAAATAAGTATGGGGAAAAAAAAAAAAAAAAAAAAAAGAGATTATTTAACTTCTGGAGTCTAGTAAGACTTAATTAAATAATGCTTATAAGGGGCATTAATGAAAGGTGATATATAAATATATATATATATTATTCTGCAATAACAACACACCTCTACCATACCATCAAGAAAGGGTATCAAAATTTGGAATAAGCTTTGATGAAAACTACTCAGCTCTTAGATAAAGTTCATGCAGTGATGTATTACTAAAGCTGAGTGACTTTTTCTTGGATTCTTTTAATGCTCATTAGTAATTAATTTTTTCTCCTTTAAAGAACATGAGGTCTTCTTTGCATAGAAATGAGCCATGGACAATTTCCAAGGGACCGAATAAGTCTTTTTCTTAACATGCTTCAATAAATAACCTGGGCTAGGATATTCAAAAGAGACCCGATCAGAAAGACAATTCAGTGGCAATGTTTAGTGGTTTTTGTTTGTTTGTTTGTTTGTTTGTTTGTTTTTCTAGATAAACCTAAGAGCGCAGAAATGCCCTGGGGCAAATAGAGAAAAATGTTTAACCTCAGGGCATGTCAGTGCAGCAGTTAGGCAGTAGTAAGACTCCTTACTCAGGTATGTTGTTTTGACAAGCTCATTACCTACACGAGAAATTTTTCTTTGAGATCCTGGAGGAGTAAGAGAAAAAGTTTGGAATGAGGAAAATAAAATCCCTCGCTTGCCCCTGAAATTACTGCATTGCATTTGCATATGTCTTTGGTAGAATTCTTCACAAATTAACTGAGAACAGCCAGGAGTTTGATTTGTTTTATTGAGTCAAATAAATAAATAAATAAATAAATAAATAAAATATCTATATATATATATATCATTGCTATCAGCTTTCTCCAGATGGTTTTGAAAAACACAAAAAAGTGAGAAAGTTTTCTGTCAAAAATACTTCAGTCCTTGGAGTAAAAATGCCAAAATATAGAATCTGGGACAATTTTACTAATCCAACATTGGAAAGCTGGGACAGTGTGACCAAAATTGTTCTGTCATGTACCACGTACTTCTTGCTCACATCACTTCTGACTTGTATTCTTTTCTGCTAGTCAAGTTCACCTCGATGAACAAAGTATGTCCTGATACTAGGGAATACCTGGTGATATTGACAAATGCCCACCAGAGCCCAGAATGAGGTGGAACCACCCAACTCATTTTCATTTATGACCTACTGGTATAGTAAGCATTAATTTGAATGGAGGTCTTGGAAATACAGTAACTTGCTCATTACTTTCTGTTCTCTGTCACATCTATTCTGTGACCTACTGCCTCTATTCTTCTGTTTTACTCTTGGACCAGCTGCTGTTAACGATTATATTTTTCCGTATAACTCTTGTCACTCAAAGCTATAATAGGCAGTTATTCTGAGCACTGTATGATCTAAGGAAATCTTGGGAAAGAGAGACAGACGTGTATGTGTAGTATTGAGGGAGGTTACAGAATAGAAAATAAAGTAACATCTGTATTCCCAGGTATACGTTAAATTTGGTTTGATGCAGAATTTTTAAGCAAAGTTATCTGACCTGTCTTATACAGGAGGAGTTATATAAGGTCCGTTATGGACTTAAAAATTATGAATCTATATCAGTAATGGAAAATACATATTAGGAGACTTTCTAGGATTCACGGCACGGTTAATTTAAGAATGTCTTATCCAGGTACCCATTTAACAAGAAAGGGGTTATAACCAAAATCTAAGAAATGCTTTAATATATTTTAAAAGTAAACAAGGTCATTTGTAATGATTCATTAATTTTCAGAAAGCATTTGAGTTTTTCAGTTTTCATTATTGTTATTATTATTACTATTATCATTATTATTATTATGAATGATGATTAAAAAGTCAGTCAGGGGATGATTTTTAGTCTTCTTGGAAAGATAACGTTTAGTTCCTTGGTAAAAGGTCTTGTCAACAGGTGTCCTGTCAAATGCCCGTTCTTTTTGTGCCCAGGGAACGTCAGCACGTAAAGAAATGATTGCTAAGAAATCACTCCCTTACTTTTACTTCCCTGCTTAGAGATATCTGTAATTTGTTTGAATTACAAGTAATGACTGGACTGAGCAGTGTGTCCTTCAGATGTAACCTTAGTAGATACTTAGTTCTTAATTCTTTTTGACCAAAGCAGAGTGGATCAAATGCCCTTTTCCACTCCAACCTAGCTTAAAAAGTGTCTAAATAAACAGTTCTAACAATGTGAACCATGATGGTTTGGGACAGGGAAGCCTGAGGTCTCTGGAGGGGGTTTCCTGGAGGCAGTGTGAGAGGTTTCACAGGGGGAAAGCATAAGGGAGAAGAACAATGTCCTTCACTTCCTGCTACCTGAGCACAGAACACAGGTAAGAGAGCAGGACGAAGGGACAACTCATCCCCAGTGGTTAAATAAAGGATCTATTTATTTATTTATTTATTTATTTATTTATTTATTTATTTTTCACCAAGGACAGTCCTTCTCAGGCAGTTAAGGCTCTAGGACTGAGTAATCTTTCCAGACAGAGTCACAACTCTCATTATGTGTGCTATTTTCATTTCCAGTCCCGCTCTGCATAGATTCAGCCTCCTGCTAACACAGGACAGTGAAATGCCTTTGGTGAAAAGGAAAATTAAATGAAGGGCAGTTCAGACATCCATAAGTCCCTTTTCTCAACCTCTCCACGCCCAACATAGAGTGATATGCTGTTTGCATAATCTTCTCTCCCCCAGCAGTGACATGTGCATAGATGTGTGTTTGCAGGAAGCAGTGTGCCCAGGTAAAGTAGCTTGTTCAGACAAGATGTCCTGTGTATCTTGGGCAGGTGGTGCCTTGAAGAATCTCTACTGCTCACCACAGAGCTTAACCGGTCTCAAAGAGACAACTGCACTTTGATCCGTGTTTCACCCCAAGGCTTCTGCCTCATGCATTCATTGTTTTGTTTCAAGGTTTCAGAAAAGAGTGAGGCATTAGCTCTGCAGTCAAAGAAGAGAAAAGAAAAGGAGAGAAAAAAAAAAAAAAAAAAGCCACAAAAACAAGCAAACAAAAAAGTGGGGACAGTTTGCTTTATGGTCCAGTTACCAGGCACAGTGAAAACATGAGCTAGTCCACTCCAGCTGGCCAGGGACCAGGGCTCATGTCCTGACAGAGGTCACTAAGTCAGTAAAAGAATATTCTTTATCTCCTCCTCTGTTTGTCTTGTTCAAGGCCATGATTTTGTTGACTTTATCAATCTGCTGCCTTTCTCACCTACCTGCTTTGTTTGCAGCTAAACTTGCCTGTTTTGTTTTCCCACATTAAAGATACTTCATGATGTAAATAGGAAATATTCTTCTATAGGGGGATGATTTATTATGGGTATATATTATAGAACTCTACAGTATAGTATATTTTTCCTGGAATACTATTCAAATCTTTAAACCTGAACTGTAGCTAGACGGTCAGTAACCCAAACTGAACAACTGAACTCATGAATATTCAGCCTCCCATATGAATGACCCTTAATCCCCCTATATTTTTTTTCACCATTCTCAAGAAAGCCCCTTCATAAGGGCAGAAAGTCAATAGTCAAGATAGGAATCTTGTGGGGACTAGAAAACAATTTGTAATTGAAAAGAAACTGATACATCCAGGGTACTGAATGGGAGAAAATATCACGTGTCTCCTCAGGCTTCCCACGTGGAATCTTGCAACTTCTGGTTTCCTGGGAAGATGTCAGGAACTCTGTTGGTTACGTACAGAGATATGGAGGCAGCCTGTTGCCCTCTCGTGCTGTCTCACTACCTGAAAAGAGAACCTACTGTCTTATGTCCTTCGGCAAGCCTTTACTTTGGAAAGGAGTTAAGACTACCCGTGAGTCAGCTGATGATATAAAAACACCTCTTATAATTTCCTCTTTAGTCTAGACATCAGGAAGAGGTTCTTCACTGAGAGGGTGGTTGCACACTGGAACAGGCTCCCCAGGGAAGTAGTCACTGCACCAAGCCCGTTGGAGTTTAAGAAGAGTTTGAACTGTGCTCTTAGTCACATGGTCTGAATTTTTGGATAGACCTGTGTGGTGCCAGGAGTTGGACTCAATGATCCTTATGGATCCCTTCTAACTCAGGATATTCTTTGATTCTATGATTCTCTTTATAATCTTATTTGCATTTCTTTGTCCCCCCTCCCCCCTAACCACATACACTGTCACGCATACACACAAGTTTGTTTAAAATGAGAAACAGGAAAACTGGAATACTAAATACAGTAAGCCTGAATGCAGTTGTAGCTGTTCCCCTCTCCAGTGCCTTCCTATCAGCACCTAACTCAGACTCACGATCCACAGCTGCAAACCTGTATTCAAACTACATTGCCCAGTGTCACTTACACTGAAATCAGATATATATATATATATTTTTTTTTTCCCCTGATATATATACCTTGGGATGAATCTCACTGGGCCCCACAGACTTATGTGTATCCTGGTGGAGCAGCAAATCCTGCACAAGTTTGGAATTGTCTGGGAGTTTATCATTCCCACAGTCACAATCATCAGCTCATGGTTCCAGGGGTCCCAGGGCCTATCACACGTATTAAGGGCAGAGGTGAAGAAGACATTAAAAACATCTTGGTATCTCTGGCCCTCCTTTTGCTGTTAACGTATTAAATAAATAAATAAATAAATATATTTGTCTCCTACAGTACTGGCCAACTTGAACACTAATTCAGCTTTAGCTGCATGAATTATCCGCCTACAATAGTGAACAGCATCTCTGTAGTCCTCCCATGTTGCTTGACCTCACTTCCAGTGTCCATACACTTTCTGTCTAAGCTCTAGAAGAAGACCCTTGCTCAGCCCAGACAGCCTTCTGCCCTGCTTGCTTGACTTCTGACACTTTGGAATTGCCTGTTCCTGGGATCTTAAGAGGTGGTACTTTGAAAGTAACAAGCACTGATGGACACCAACAGCTTCAAAAGCAGAATCTCAGAGGACTTTACTAACTAGCTCCCCGAGCAGCCTGAAGTCTGCTCTCTCCATATCCAGGGTTGAAGTTTTGCTGGCAGTATTTCTCCTAGAATCAAAAATTTTAAAATGGACTACTTAATATTCACTATGGCCAAGACAGCGGCCAATCAGCACTTCATCCATGACACCCTCTCTGCTTACAGGCAATAAATCTAGGAGCACACAGTCCCTCAGATTTTGGCATGCCATCCCATAGTTTACCACTGGAGAACCTGTTTTTATCCCTTAGTTCCTTCAAATGTATTTTAAAGCTCTTTCAATCGGCCCTGCTAATTCCTGCACAAAAAATCTTCCCCCGCTCTGAGAAAGGTGTACCCTGGAAGGCACCAGCAGGCCTGATGTTGATGAACGTGATCCAAAAAATAAAATAATAAAATAAAATAAAAATAAAATAAAATAAAATAAAATAAAATAAAATAAAATAAAATAAAATAAAATAAATCATCAACCAAAAATTATGCATGACACCATTCTCAGAGCCACTCATTGCTCATCTGGGTCTGCTTGTTTTTTTCAGTACCATTCCTAGCTACTGGAAACATAGAGGAAAACACTATCTGTGCTCCTGATCCTTTAACCAATTCTTCCAAGGCCCTGAAGTCTCTTTTGATCTGTTCTTTGCTACTTCATTGCTGCCTACTTGAAAAAAACTAAACTGGGTAATAATCTGAGGGCTGTACAAAGATAGTGAGTTTTCTACTAATGAATTTAGCCTGGCATATCGGGCCCTCTGTTATCTTCAGAAGGAAGACACTGATGACAATAACCCTTCTTGTTTTTTTTCTTGACAGAGGTGTGGCCATGATATTGAGAGTAGGCTGACTTGTCCCAGGTGACACCTCTAACCTGGATGGGTTGGAGGGCATACAATGGGGCATGACCACAGATCAAAGGGGTCAGCAAGCTTCCAGAATCATCCCCTCCCTTATGTCTTACCTTCTTCCTTATGCAAGACTATTGCAAATATTGTGCTGATGCACAAAACAGAGTTTTATCTCTCCCCATCTTCCTCTCAATACCTTTTTAATGGATTATAATGATTGTGAAATCTGTTTATTTTAATGAGAAATGTCTTCATTTATATGGAGAAAGAAAATCAAGATCAAGAAGAGGAGTGAGGACACGAAAATCCAATCTATAAATTCCTACCAAGACAAAAAAGATGTTTCACTATAAATGCAAGTGATTACTTAGATCTAGGACAGTACACGAGGATCCTCCAGAACAAGATCTCTCCAAAAGAGAGCAGTGGAAGATATTTAGAGATAGAAGAAAACAGACAAAACAAGTATAACATGATTTTTCCTCTGATACATTCCCCCAGCTTCTGGCAGTTTTTAATGTTGGCACTTCCTGAACTGAAACTAGCATCTGTTGCACAGTATTTAATAGCCTCCCATGAACCAGTTCTTTCTGGATTTGTCTCCTGTCTTTTTAAACCTACTTGGAAATTCAAAAGCATCCTGTGGTAATGAGTAACTCAGTTTAATTGTGTGTTGCATGAAAACAAACTTAATTTTCTGTTGTTTCAAATCTATTGTCCAAGAATCTCCCTGACACCCCCAATTTCTGTATTTTAAGAAATACTGATGTAGTATTCCCTTTCCCTTTTTCCATTCTGTATATGACTTCATAGGCATCCTCTGTGAGAAATCTGACATGATCATCGTTTTCCCAAGTTTCAGAGTTTGACTATTGAGTTTGTTACTGCATGGTACCCATCTGCAAACAGAAATCATCTTTGTCACCTTTTCCTGTACGTTTTTCTGACAAAATATGTCACCTTTTTGATGTTGTAATGAGAACTGCAAACAATATTCAAAATATGTCTGAACCACAGATATATTGTGATATAACGATTTTTCAGTTTTGTACCCTCTTCCTTTCCTAAAAATTCTTAACTTTATCTTTGTCTTCTTGACCATCCATGAGCAATGAGATAAAACTTGCAGACGGATACCCACATTGCCTCTCAGATACTCTTCCTCTGTGATAACATGTAATTTAGAGGTCATCACTGTGAATGCACAGTTAGGATTGAATTTTTCTCCTGCGTATTGCTTTGCTTTTACAGACTTAATTTAATTTGCCATTTTCTTGCCCCTTCACTCAGAAGTGTTTTTGTTTTCCTCAAACTATGCACAGTTTCCTTTAGTCTTGGTGACTAGACAGAATAATTTAGTGGAGGCAAGCTATTTATTCCTACTTTTGTCTCCCTTTCATTTAATTAGCTATTAATCCACAGGAGGAGGTTCCTTTTTATCCAGTCTAAGACATTGAATGGTAGAAAAGATTGGGAATAAATAAATAAATAAATGTCCCTAAGAAATTATGTTTATGAGACTTTAATTGATTGTCTTGATTTTGCAATTCCCTGCAAGACAGTGGGGTCTGTAGTTGGCTATGTTTAGATCTATGTTGTTAAATATTTTCATTACTGATCTGGAAAGCATAAGAAGAGGAAATTAATATAGGGATTATTCCTCAGGCAATATTTAATCATATTTTAAAATGTACACTCCTTCCAGGACTGCTACATTGCACCTCAGTTTCCTCACTTCTAATCAGGGGCATACCATCACAGTAGACACTGGGATTAAAACACACTTTTTCTACATTTTGGGGTCCAGAGTCTGCTTGGTTTTCACTTGTGCACTTGCAGGGATGTTTTGTCCCTACAAGCAGTGGAACAAACCCTCAAGATAAGTAATGGTTGAGGCAGATGCTCCAGTGGATCTATCATAATCACTCGAATGTGCTCTGTGAATAAGCAGAGGACTTCAGTCTCTGGAGCTGTTAATCTGACACCTTTCACAGAGCACTAAAAGAATTCACCTAAAATTAAAAACAATCCACAGCTGTTTTCAATGGATAAGTCATGCTATTTGCATGAGGATAATGGATAATCAATATACAATAGTGACACAAATTAAATGTGGATTAAACGGTTACTGTTGCATAGCTATGCTCTGTGTGATTTTTCCACATGTTGTATGATAGCCCTATATTTTCTACTATTACTTTTAGAACAATGAATTTTCTTCTTTTCCAAGATGCTGCCTCTTTAATAATTAAACTGGTACAAAATAAACAAATGAAAGAGCTAATTTCCCCTGCTTATCTACCACATCACAGGCCACCTTTTGAAGAGTGGTAGAGATTATAGAGGGAAAGTGTTCCTTCTTTTTAACACTTGCAGTCCTCAGCCATTCTTTGTGCAAGAGATTATGGGTATGGGTCCATAATGATAAGGTAGAATGAGTTTTACCTAATTTTAACATTCCAAAAGCTATCATATTTCATATAGGCTTTCTCTGTAGTTAACAGGGAGATACAGACACTCATCCTAAGAATAGGACACAAGGCATACAGGATGAATCATTCCTTGGAGACATCTGTCTCAGTACTGTGGGAAGCCAAGGCAAACTACTTAGACTATATGTCCAAATTCTGGTGGCTAGAATTCCATTAAATGAATCTTGATCTTATTTATTTTATAAGATTCATCTAGTAATATGCAGATTTTTTTAAATTCTGTTTTAATCTCATTACAATGCTAATTAAGTACTTCCACATTGTTGATGTATTTAATTTTACAACATCTAGCCAACATTAGGAAACACAGTTATTCTAATGTAAAAGAGAAAAACTGAGTAGTTTATCAAGTTACACAGAATTTCTTTGTTTGAAGCAGACATTCTGGACTCATAAAATCTCTTTGTTCTCTTTAAGCTTCAGTGGGATTTGGGCATTTAGGTCCTATAGTCTCCTTGAAGGAATTATATTTTTGTGGCCAAAATTTCATCTAAGCTTCAGTGACAGGGAATATCTGAATGAGACAGCTGAAGAAAAAGTTATGTACAGGACCAAAAGTGAAATTTAGACTCTGAATATAGCTCTTAATCATTTCAGATAAATCAACCAAAAACCGTAATTAATAACACAAAGTAATAATGAACTTCTGTCTAACATACACTACTTAACTAACCTCAATTCTAATCACTGACCTAGAAGTATTAAACTCCCTTTCCTATTACTAATCAGATGAGAGAGACATCTGATGCTCAGAGAAATGATCTTTTTTTTTTTTTTTTTAATTTGTTTCACTGAGACAAATTAAGCTCTTTTCTGTCTGTGTGATACTTTTTCACAGGCAGAAATGATGGAAAAAAATCTCTTATTTGAGAAAACATTTGTTGAAAGAAAGAAAAGTGAAGAGAGTTAAAAATCAGAATTATTTTAGTCATAGTTAAGTTCTAAAGAATTTTTAATCTGTTTGACATATTCAGCTTCATCTTGGAAAAGAAAATATGGGCAAGTTCCATTCTCTTTCCACTTAACACGTGTCATTTTTCATTCAAAAGGGAAGATTTCTGGCAAAGGAAAAGTGAGCAATGTACTTTATTGTGTTGTTAGGTCTGTGAGTTAAAGGCTCATCCTTCAGCCAGGGTGAAAAGCATTCCACTCATCCCAGCTACACGTGACGACTTGAACATCAGCATTTGCAATAAAAGGACAGCCAAATATCCTTGTGACTCAAGACAAGCCTCAAACTTGACATTAGATTTTAGAAACTGTTTTGTGTTAGCTCTGCTTTTTCTTAAAGTCCATGGTGAAATTCACTCAGACCTCATGTGGAATACAGGAAGGCCTACACTGTGTACTTCCAAATAGCCCACCAGAAGTCTTTAAAATACACACTGTATCTTAGCTCTCCTGTTTGCTTGTTTGATCTACACTGTAATGGAAATGGTTTAATCTGCAATGCTACTAGCCATCTGAGCTGTTCACCATTCCCAAAGAATTTTGCTTTCAAGCTGGCTGCAAACTGACATTGCCTTTTTGTAATATTTTTGTCTGGGTGTTTGCTGGCAGGGGTGGAGAGAAATGCCAGTCATATAAGTGAGAAAACCTGTTTTACAAGTGAAAATAATGTCTACAATCTGGAAGATTTAAATGAGTCAGACGTTAGGATACACATTTAAACTAAAACTCTGAAAATATATTTGAATCCAGCAAATGCTTGCACATGCACGTAATCCTTGGGTAATCAGTGAAATGCTCACATAACTCAAGCTATTCACAGGTATGAGACTTTGCATGACTGCTTCCTCAAGTGGGAATATTAAAATTTCTGCAAGTGAAGTACTAAGCACAGATTCTCACTGAGGGTCACTTACTATCTGCTGCAAAACCAATTGTATGACATATCCTGCACAGCACACACCATCAGTTAAGCAAAACTGCACTGCAGTATATTAGAAGTGGCCAAATACCAAGGTCTTATGCTAAGCATTAGCAAGAATTTCAACTGCTTGGAAAATCAGAGTTCATATCAATATCTATTAATATATGGCTTTAAAAAATAATACAATTGCTCCTGAAAGGAGCAAGATTTTGATTTTATTTATTTTTAATGATGGCTGGCTGTAAAAACAAGCTAATTACAAATATTTAGTGCAGAAAAACATCTGCAAGTTAAAATCATTTTCAGCTTAACTCTCACCATTTGCCAGTACAGAAATGATATGTTAGACATGTTGCACTCTCTCTCAGTATGATAGAAACAAAAGTGGCTTAAAAAAAAGGCTTAAAATTGGATTCATTTATAAAGCTGGACACCATTAATATCACCCCCTGCATGACAGTAATTCATTTCATTCTGGTTTGTCTGCACAGCAGTAGGGGCTCTAGTCCTTTTATTCAGATCACAATCCTAATTAAGTATTCATTACAGAATACTTATTTTTTCATTTAAGACAGAATATCAAACATTCATGTCTGGTATTAAACTTGCTTACCATTGGACTATTGTTTTATTAATAAACACTTCCATACATGGCAGCACAAAAACCTCAGGGTCAGAAATAGGCCTGGGTTGAAACTTAACCCTCACATACAAATTTCTTGTGACTTTTTGGAAGATGTTAGTGCTTTAGCACTGCATCTTTACATCGGTATCAGCCCCTGTGATTTCAGGTGGGGTAGTAAAACCTGTAGAGATTCTTCATTCTACTTTTCATTGGAATGTATGTGAAATTTCATGAGAACAAGCCTATTAGAGGTTTGTCATATCAAATAAAACTCTATGGCTAATATTTAGATTTAGTTTGATTTTAATCTTGAGCTGACAAACACCAAGCTTCATTTCTAATTTAGTTAATAAATTCCCTGAATCAAGCAGTCTGAGGATTTTTTTTTGATTCAGAGTTGGAATACTAATTTCTGAGCACTGTGTAACATAAATTTGAAACATTTTCTGCTCAAATCAACTTCCACTGACAGAGTCACAGATGGCATAAATCTGCTGCTCTTCTCTTTTTCTCTCATACCTGTCTGTACCTAATCCTGCCCCAAACCCTTAGGAGTTCTTCAGCCCAGCTCCAGAGGCCAGGAGAACCTTAACAGCCTCCTCTCTCCTGTGCCTGGCTTTCCCTGCTCTGGAGCTCCTCATCTTCCTTTGGCTTGCCTAAGCATCAAAACTTTGTCTCACCTTGATCTCTTCATCACACCTTGAAGTCATGTCCTTATGACTCACTCTCCTAACCTGTCAGTTCTGAATGGACTGGGACCTACTGAGGTCAACACACTTCATTTTTCAGTGTTATGTCACCATTTTATGGGTTTTTAGTTTAAAATAAGAATAGAAATCCAACAGAGACGGTAGATAACCTCACAATCATCCTTGGATTTAGAGTATCCTTAGGTTTAGTGTACGCTGAAGAAAATTTGGAAAAATCCCAGTAGGAAACACTTCACTGTTTACACATAAAGATACACTCAAAAGTTTCAAAGGATAATCTGAAGAAATCATATATGTATAAACATACTTAATAGAATACACAGGAATAAAGGAATAAAATAATTTAAAGAAAAACTTTTGTATCTCCAGTTTGACAACATGTTTATTAAATAGATAAAATATTTGAAATTTTCTTTATAAAATCAACCAAACAACAAAACAAACAACAAACAAACAAAAACGCCTCCCCTTTGAATAGGAGTTTCCATCTCTTGTATTTAAAATAAGTTAATATAAAGATAAAGTAGAAGCTTTCTTGATCATTAAAATCAAAGACTAACCATGGAAATCTTTCAAGAACTATTGCTTGAATAATTTAAATGTTTTCTGGACATAATATCAGAAAATAAAATATAGCCTATAATGCACCTTTATCTGGAGACAATTGTGTTTTGTTGAAAAATAATTAGTTAAAAACACACGTTTTAAGATGAAAAATAATCAAGAGGTAAAATACTACTTTTTTAAAATTTTAAACTTAGTTGAAAGTTATTAATGATTTGATGATTTGGAATTGAGCGCACCCTCAGAAAGTTTGCAGATGACACCAAGTTGGGGGATAGTGTTGATCTCCTGGAGGGTAGGAAGGCCTTGCATAGGGACCTGGACAGGTTGGATGGATGGGCAGAGGCCAACGGGATGACATTCAACATGACTAAGTGCTGGGTCCTGCACTTTGGCCACAAAAACCGCATGCAATGCTACAGGCTTGGGGTATAGTGGCTGGAAAGCTGTGCAGAGGAAAAACATCTGGGGGTGTTGGTCGATGCTCGCATCAACATAAGACAGCAGTGAGCCCAGGTGGCCAAGAAGGCCAATGGCATCCTGGCTTGTATCAGGCATAGTGTAGCCAGCAGGACCAGGGAGGTGATTGTCCCCCTGTACTCTGCTCTGGTGAGGCCACACCTTGAGTACTGTGTTCAGTTTTAGGGCCCTCACTTCAAGAAAGACATTGAGGCCCTGGAGAGTGTCCAGACAAGGGCTATGAAGCTGGTGAAGGGTCTGGAACACAATTCTTAAAGATGAGCTGCCAAGGGAACTGGGGTTGTTTAGTCTGGAGAAGAGGAGGCTCAGGGGAGACCTTATTGCTCTCTACAATGATCTGAAAGGAAGGTGTGGGGAGCTGGAGGTCAGCCTCTTCTCGCAAATAACTAGCGATAAGACAAGAGGGAATGGCCTCCAGTTGCACCAGGGGAGGTCTACGTTGGAAATTAAGAGACATTTCTTCTCAGAAAGAGTAGTTACGCATTGGACTGGGTTGCCCAGGGAAGTGGTGGAGTCGCCATCCCTGGGGGTGTTTAAGGAAACGTTGGACGTGGTACTCAGAGACATGGTTTGGTGGGTAATATTGGGGGTAGAGGGATTGTTAGACTACATGATCTTGGAGGTCTTTTCCAACCTTAATGATTCTATGATTCTAAGGATCAGAAAAGGAGGAGGTGGCCTCTTAATCTGGATCCAGTCCACCTGAACTGCAGCCAGACCTTATGTGAGACATTGCTTTGAACAGGTACAGATATCCATCATGTAGATACCTCTGACCTAGTCACCTGAGGGTTCCCTTATAGTCAAAAGGGTGATTCTTTCCACACTAAAATAGATATATAAAACAGACTATGTAAATTACATTCTGAAAGCCCCTACCACTCTCTGTGGACTAAAAGAGAGTCCAGGGTGATGAGCTCAAAGGGAAATGATGCTGTAAATACCTCTTGGCCACAGTCAGGTAAGATGAATCCCAGAGGATGATATTCAGTTCTCTGGAATGACAACTAGAACACACATAAATATTGTGGTGGATATATTGTGGTGGTTTTATCCTGCTGGGCAGCTGAACTCCACCACAACCACTCTCTCACTCCCCATCCTCAAAGGAAAGGGGGAGAAAATATGATAAAAGGGTTCAAGGGTTGAGATAAGGACAGGGAGATCACTCACCAATTATCATCATGGGCAAAACAGACTCAGCATAGTGTGATTAATATAATTATTGCCTACTAATAACTGACTAGAGCAGTAAGAAACTAAAAGCAAAGTAAAAACACCTCTCTACCCCCACCCCCACCCGCTCCACCATCCACCCTCTTCTATGTCCTTTCCCTGGGTGGTGCAGGGAACTGGGAACTGGGGGCTGAGGTCAGTCTGTAACACTTTGATTCCACTGCTCCTTCGTGGCCACTCTCTGCCCCTGCTCCACATGAGGTCCCTGCCACTGGATGCCGTCTTTCCTGAACTGATTCTATGTAGGCTTCCCACAGGCAGCAGCTCTTCAAGAACTGCTCCAATATGGATCTGTACCACAGGGTCCATTTGTCAGGAGCAAAGTGCTCCAACATGGGTCCCCCACGAGCGGCAGCTGACCTTGGTGCCTGCAGGACTATTTCTCACCCCTCTCTCCCAGCTGCTGTGGTGCAGCAGATTTCCCCCCCCCCCCCCCCCCCCCCCCCCCCCCCCCTTCTTCAGCCTGCTCTCACAGAGGCACAACCAGCATCGCTCACTGGCTCTGCCTTGGCCAGCAGCAGGTCCCTTTTGGAGCCACCTGGAACATGGGGTAGCTGCTATGCTCTGCTCAAAGAGGCCTTCCCTGCAGACCCTCTCCTACCAAACCTTTGCCACATAAACCCAATAAACATACTTACATATTCTTTATATAACTTTAAGACTGGGGTCAGCAATAGGTTAACAAAGCTAGAAAGAAAGGATAGTAACAGTAATAGAAAACCCTTTATATTACTTAGACTGCAATCACAGAATCACAGTTTCCCAGAATTGTATGGGTTGGAAGGGACCTCAAGAGATCATCAGGTCCAACCCCCCTGCCAAAGCAGGTTCCTTAGAACAGGCTGCCCAGGTAGGTGTCCAGGCAGGCCTTGAATATCTCCAGAGAAGGAGACTCCACAGCCTCCCCTGGGCAGCTTGTTCCAGTGCTCTGTCACCCTCACCATGAAGTTCTTTTACATGTTGGTGTGGAACTTCCTGGGCTCCATTTTGTAGCCACTGCCCCTTGTCCTATCCCCACAAACCACTGAAAAGAGGTTGCCCAAATCCCACCGTCTCCCACACTTAAGATATTTGTAAACATTAATAAGATGCCCTCTCAGTCTTCATTTCTCCAGGTTGAACAGACCCAGGTCTCAGTCTTTCCTCACAGGGAAGATGCTCCAGGCCCCATATCATCTTTGTTGCCCTCTGCTGGATTCTTTCCAGAAGATCCCTGTCTTTCTTGTACTGGGGAGCCTAGAACTGGACACAGTACTCCAGGTGAGGCCTGACCAGGGCAGAGTAGAGGGGGAGGATCACCTCCCTTGACCTGCTGTCCATGCTCCTTTTTATGCACGCAATACACGGTGTATACTGCTGTCTGCTATAAAGTCAAGCATAAGCAAGACATTAGTGCTGCTGGGCCAAAATTCAAGGCATGGAATCAATGCAGTAAGGGTACAGTGGTGACAGCATTCAAAAGTTTGCTGAGCAAACCACAACTTTTTTTTTTATATTTTTATTTTTTTTCTTCTCTAGGAGCAGATATAATCTGACCAGGGTGAACTGATGGAATGCCAGAGCATTGAACTCTTTGTCAATGGTAGTGAGTTAGCTTATTTTGTTGTTCTGTTTCCTCATGTGTAAAAGAGAGTTACTACTCTGAATAGTTCCGTGATTCTCATTAAAGCTGTAATTTTCCTCTTTCTTCTCCTTTCCTCCTTTCCTCCCCTCCCCTCCCCTCCCCTCCCCTTCTCTCCCCTCCCCTCCTCTTTTTATTCTCATTTCAGGGAGGAGAAATAAAAAAAATACTAATAAAAAATGACATTAAACATATCTAACTGTACTGTGGTAGAAATTATTCCAAATTGAAGTAAAATCCAGGAAATAATTTTGAACTGAAGTGGGGAAAAAATGAAAATGTCAAATATTTTCCTGCTTTTCAATGCAGATTAACAAGGCATCATAGGCACCAGCTTCAAAAATCAGAAAAATATGTTTGCATATTGCATTCTATAAAGTAATAATATTTAAATCATATCTGTTTTACTAGCAATTAAGTCTTTTGCTGACTTAAATGAGATTCAAATTTGTACATCCTTCATCTGAAGGGAAATGCCCAGCAGCTCAGGACTGTGTATTCTAAGATGTTTTTCTCTTGATGTCAAGATAAATAGACAGCCATTGCATAATCAAGAAAGCATATTTATTTCACACTGCTTCAGGTAACATATTTTGAAACATGGTACTTATACAGATGCTTCTATTCTGATTCTTTAAAGGGGAATTTCACTGTCAGAGTATGCAGGGATGAGATGAGAAAGGTTAAGGCCCATTTGGAATTAAATCTGGCAAGGGATGTCAAGGACAACAAGAGGACTCCTTCAAATACATCAATAGCAAGAGAAAGACTAGAGAAAACGTGGGCCCACTGCTGAATGACGTAGGTGTCCTTGTGATGAAGGATACAGAGAAAGCACAGTAACTGAATGTTTTCTTTCCTGCAGCCTTTACTGCTAAGGACAGCCCTCAGGAATCCCATACCCTGGAGACATGAAAGAAAGTCTGCAGAAAGGAGGATTTTCCCTTGGTTGAGGAGGATCAGGTTAGAGATCATTTAGGCAAACCTGATACCCACCAACCCATGAGCCCAGATGGGATGCACCCATGAGTGCTGAGGGAGCTGGTGGATGTTATCGTCAAGCCACTCTCCATTTCTGAAAGGCCATGGAGAACTTGGAAGGTGCCTGAGGACTGGAAGAAAGCAAATGTCTTCCCAGTCTTCAAAAAGGGCAAGAGGGAGGATCCAGGCCTTTTTCTTTTTTCTTTTTTTTTTTTTTTTTTTCTTTTAAATATATATATATACATACTTGCAATCCACTTGAGAAGCAACTGAAGTCACTTGGATTGTTCAGCCTAGAGAATCACAGAATCACAGAATCACAGAATCGTCTAGGTTGGAAGAGACCTCCAAGATCATCTAGTCCAACCTCTGTCCTAACACTAACAAGACCTCCACTAAACCATATCACTAAGGACTGCATCTAAACGTCTTTTAAAGACCTCCAGGGATGGCGACTCAACCACTTCCCTGGGCAGTCCATTCCAATGCCTAACAACCCTTTTAGTAAAGAAGTTCTTCCTAATATCCAACCTAAACCTCCCCTGGCGCAACTTTAGCCCATTCCCCCTCGTCCTGCCACCAGGCACGTGGGAGAATAGACCAACCCCCAGAAGAGGAGGTTCTCTCCAACCAAACCCCCAGAGAAGAGGAGACCAAGGGTGACTGACACTCATTGTGACATACAGCTTCCTCATGAGATGGAGTGGAGGAGCAGGCGCTGACCTCTTATCTTCTGTGATCAGTGGTAGCACCCAAGGGAATAGTATGGAGCTGTGACAGGGGAGGGTCGGGCTGGATGCTAGGAAAAGGTTCTTTTGGAGAGTGATTGCGAACTGGAACAGGCTTCCTAGGGAAGTGGTCATGGTTTTAGGGAACCCTGGTTCTTTCTGAGATAGTCCTACATGTTTGATAGTCCTACATGCGCAGTTTATAACTCATTCTTGATCACTCAGCTGAGGTCAGAACTTCCTGGACCAGACGATCTGTTATTTCAAAACATGATGTCCACGTGTTTCAATCGTCTTTATGATAGGGGGAACAACCAGGAAAAACATTGCTTTATCCAATCTGCTTTTAATATTTCTCCTCACTTTCCAGGCCTTTGTGGAAATGCACTGCATTCTCACTACCTCTGCTAGAGCAGGCTAATGCTCAGGCAGGCAATATGCCACAGAGATCCCCTGCGATAGTGGAAAGCCTCCTGTACAATGGCAGCAGAGATTTATTTATTTATTTATTTATCTATCTATCTATCTATCTATCTATCTATCTATCTATCTATCTATTTTGTCCTTGATCTGTGCCTTTAAGCATGGAAGTGAGAAGAAAATTTTCCAGGCTATTCATTTATAACAGGCAGAATGAGCTAGAAAAATGTCCTAGTTATTGCAAACCTGTGAGAAAAGGATACGGTTTGAATATGACTGAATAAAAATAAGGGCACACAAACTCAGTGAAGAGAAGAGATGTTACAGTGCTTAGCAATAATGGTTACAGTCTCATTTTCTGACAAACTGGTATAGATAGAATATAATCACAATGTGAGCTCCATAATTAAAGCAAAGATAGCAGTAACATTTTTATTGTATATTTCAACTGCTGAATAAGTTCCTTTTTTTTTTAAACTCATACAGAAACTATTCATTTTTGCAGGCAGGAACAACCCAGCTAGTGGAATTCTTAATTGCATGCAGCTCTGTGCCAAGAAAAATTCCAATCCAGTGAGGCTGTTTTGTTAAGTAGCAATGGTGAAACTCAGAGGTTTGGTTCTGAAGTACGGATGTTTAGCTACAAAAAATGCATCCTCCAAAGTGCATTCAAAAAATCAGACCCTGTCCTCTGCTTTGAATGGGATTTGTATTGGTTTGATTTTTAGCCAAAATATGCTAGGAATTGTGTCTTACTATCTTGCTGAAACAAAAACAAAACAAATAAACAAAAAAAATCCCAATTTTGAAAATGGTGGATTCTTAAAAGGAAAAAGAATATGGAGAGAGAGAGATCATTAAACCAGAAGTTAAAGTGAGATTAACTAAAACTAAACAACTGTTAATCTGCTTTTATAAGCAGAAAAGTTCTTTTGCCATTCTGCTAATTTACTCCAGTGCTTGCCTCTAAAGAGTTTTTTGTTCATTTGTTTGTTTTCATAAATATGGAATTTAATTTCCTGCTCTGTCATTAGTTCTTATCTTGCCTTCAGTGGATATTAAGAATAGTTAGTTTATTCTTTTTGCCAAAATATTTTGTAGACTTGAAGTCTTTGAATGTATTCTATGCATTGCTTTTCTAGGCTAATAATCATAGATCTTTCACTGGCTTTTCTCAGGCCACCTTTTCCAGATTGCTACTCACATAGCTTTCTCTCTTCTGCAGTCTTTCTGTTTGGAAATAAGTGGTTTCTCTGCCTAAAAACATCCCTTCTTTAAGATAAGGAAAAAAAAAAAAAAAAAAAAGGATTAATACAAAGCATCAAATACTTCTGAAATGAAGGTATAACTTCCCATCATACATTTCAAACGAGACATTTCGTTTTGGAGGAAAGAAATAATGAAAACAAAAAGAAAATATAGATTAAATGACTTGCATGACATTAGGTGGAGGAGATGTAGCAGAAGTGGAGATAAAAAAAAAAAAAAAAAAATCTGACCGGTCACACGTAGCTGAAACTTGATGAAAAGATCTCCAGGTTTTCTAAACTCTAATGGATTTGAAGCATCCTGAAAATATGAAAATACATTAAATACCTTCCGTCTGATGTATTCTGGTCTTATTTTCATTTATTTCTGAAATCAGGAATGACCTACAAGTCAAAAATTACAATGAATACAAATAAAGCTGAGATTGTCAACTCAACTGATGATGAAGACAAATTAATTGATCTGCCAAAAAGTCCAACGAACTTTTTGAGCTTCCAAAGTAGTTTCAGTTTGTCTGTAGGAGTTTTTTTGTTTGTTTCTGGTATTTTGGCCAGTTCTTATTTTATCTCAACTTGTTCTTCCGTTCTTTAAACCCCTTGAGAAAATTCCCACTAAAATAATAAATCTGTCACATGAATTGATTTACTGCACAGCAAGATCATGCTTTTAAAGATGTCTATATTATAGGAAAATTAATTTTTCAAGCTACTTAACACAGTTCTAGTAAAAGCCTTCCACCCCAGGGAATGCAATGAGCAAAAGTACCTGTGCAGGCACAGTAGGAAGTTTATCAATCTGTGCTTTGTTTACTTTTTTTTCCAGTGAACATCTTTGGGTTGTAGCATGGAAAGAGTAGGTCCTTTTTCTTCTTTACCAGATTTGCTGTATCAGATGCTACCAAAGGATCAACACTGTCACAGAAACTGGTTTCAAACACAGCTAGCCAGGCCCCTTTCCTCCTCTCTGGCCAGGGGAGACAGAAATAGTGAGGACACCCACACAGCGCTCTCCAGCTTCATCAGCACATGCACATTTGCAGATCCCTTGAGTACCTGCATGGCTCCTCTGGCTGCCAAGCACCCCTGCCTGGACCCAGGCACCTTGCCCACCTCACAGGTCACCTCCTCGCTGGCTGGTCCAGCTTGAAGCTCGCTGGTGAATGCACATGCACACCCGGCGGGCACCAGGCTGGGGGAGAAGTAGACACTCAGCCCCCAGCAGTGGGCCCCAGGCACAGGGGCTGTGACTCATGGCCCTGCTACAGCCTGTCCTCGCTTCCCTCACACCAGTCCCCCAGCAGCTGGTTTGGGAGCATATACCATTCCCTCCCAGGGCTGGGAGGAGAAGACCCCACTCCTCCAGCAGCTGATGGCAGGGGCCCGCTGACTCCCATAGCTGGCACCACAGCCCTGGACCAACACCCCTGGCCTGACTCCAGTAGCTGGTAAACAGTTCACTCATGCTGGTGTCCCAGTAGCTGGTCCCTCCATTTGCAAAGTCTGTAGGACCCTTTTAGATCAACAAAGCTACGCCCCCCCCCAACCCCAACCCCCTCCCCCCCTCCCCAACTACTGGTGCTGGGACCCTACCCACTGCAGTAGCTGGTGCCACAGTTCACAGCCCTATGCCACCCCCACCCCCCACCCCCCCAGCTGACTCCTATAGCTGGCAGTAAAATTCACTCACACTGGCTCCCCCGTAGCTGGAACTTACCAAGTCACATACATACACACGTACAAGCCCCTGGTTACTGGTCCTTCCCTGCAGCAGCTGGTCTGGGAGTACACAGCATTCCCACTCCAGTCGCTGGGAGTAAAAGATCCCCACTGGCTCCAGTAGCCGGCACCACAGACCAGGGGGGACTGCTCCCCACTGCCTGACTCCAGCAGCTGGCACTAAACTCACTCGCATACATGCAGGTCTCACCAGGAGCTGGCACATGGTCATTCAGCATGCGTACACATGGGAGACAGTGTGAATATGCAGAGAGAGACTTAAGATTTTAATGAAAAAAAAAAAAAAGTACAAGAAGATAGGACAGACTGCAGTGATCAGGTGCAGGATTTGGCCAGACGAGTGTATTGACTGCCCCATTTTACACGACCAGTTCTTCTACCCTTTTCTACCTACCACACTTTGATCCTCTTGCTCCCCTTCCCCTGCACACCCCCATGGCTGCAGAGCTCTGCAGTTTCTGCACCCTCCCAGTCTGAGAACCCCTGGTTCACATCAGCTGCAGGGTGATCTTCCTCAAAGTGAGCCTCCAGTACAGTAGCCCATCAACTGGTATGACTGGGAGGTTTGTTTATCCTCATTGTCCTTGATCCAATAAACCTGCTGAAATAACAGTCCCACATTCTCGTATTCCCTTTTCAGTTAGTGTGACTGACCAGACTTGGTTACTGACTCCCTTTCTTATTATCCCTTGTCTCATTGGAAAAGGTCTTTGACCAGATAAAGGAGCAGATATTTTCCTTCTGCATACCCTTGCAATCTTTGTGGAGTCATGCTGATTCCTTTTGACCTTTCTATATTTTCTGTTTAAGTAAACAGTGTCTCTTTTCCTCAAAAATACAACCAGAATGCACCTGTAGGAGCATTTCAGTTGAGATGGGACCAGCTTAAACATGAAATATGGTCACTTCGTAAATATTTTCAGGATTGTACATCTTTTTCATATACTTTTGCTTGCAATTATCATGTGGCCAGCTCAGCAAGCTATTATTTTCTGGTTCCATAGTCTTTTATTATTATTATTAATAATAATAATAATAACAACAACAACAACAACAAAACAACAACAACAACAAAACAACAACAACAACAATAATAATAATAATAATAATAATAATAAGAAGAAGAAGAAGAAGAAGAAGAAGAAGAAGAAGAAGAAGAAGAAGAAGAAGAAGAAGAAGAAGAAGAAAATCAGTGAACATTTGTAATAAAAAGACCACTGAGCCTCTGCTGCTGGGCTTATTTGGTGAAATTTCGTGTTCCATATGTGTGCACTCAGAAGCTTGCTCCTTGGGGAAAACAACTGGCCCTTACTTCCGTGAACTGTTCAAGACAAAGACCACATTGTTAGCCAATGGCATCCAGATTGTCGCTGGTGTAATCCCATCCATTTCTCAGAGCTGCAACACAGACTAATCAGAAGAACAATTTTTCTTTAGCTATTAGCAACCAGAAATGATCTATTGTTGCTGCCTAGTGGGAATTTTGTCTCCAGAACATGTCTCAACAACATGTTTTGTGTAATGATTTTAAAATATGGTCAGTGTCTTTTTACTCTATGTTAATCCTTATAAAATTAATAAAGTATGTTTCCACTGCTGTTAAATTAGCAGTGCAGTTTGCCTAATAAAATATGTTTTGCTGTTTTGGTTTTATGGGCAATGTAATAAACTACAGTCTTCAAAAGCAGCTTGATACAGTACAAGATAAACCTATACAAGCTTCTGCTTAGATTCTAGTCAAAAATAATAAGGCACAGAATATTTTTAGATTAAAGACCATATGTTAGACAATAGACATTTAGAAAAAAACTATGCTTTTGATAATTGCATTCAGGTGCTATTTTCATATTCTTTCCTATATGTGCAAGATATTCACTTGTCAGTTATGGGTGGGAAGAAGGAATATAGATACACATAATGTGCCAAAAAAACACAGAGAGCTGTTAATCTGTTGTGATTTATTAAACTCTTGATCAGTTCTTATATGGCCTCCTCTCCCCATTCCTGAGCAAGAACAGGAGAAAAGATTTCCTTTTGCTTCTGTTACTTTTTTCCACCTGTGTATTCAATTTTTTTCAGAAAAAAAAAATCTATATATATATATATGCTATGTGGGAAAAAAAGGAAATAAGAAGGAGAAAGGGCAAAAAATAACTGTCTTCTCTTTTCTTCACAAAAAAAAAAAAAAAAAAAAAAAAAGAGGAGAAAACCTTTGGGAAAAAAAAATACATAACTAAAATCTACTTATAAATGGTAGCACAAAAAATAAATCTGTGTCTCCTTGGATGATTAACACATTTTAAGAAATTGAAAACATGAAGTAAAAAAATTAAAGGAAATGGGGTCTGAATCTTGAGAAACTCTGAGCATGGTCTTGACTGAGAACAAATCAAGTTCAATATTGCACTTTAAATCTTTCCCAACTGTGTTCCCAGTTAATCTCCTAAAATAATATTTAAACATATGAATGAAACATTTTTTCTTTTATGGTACAAACACAAGCATGTTTCAGGTGCTGAATCAAAAATATACCAGGTTGGCCTTTACCTCACCTGACTTTTAGGCATCTTCAAGTTAGGGATTTTCTCTAAATTCACAGCATTGTGTCTTTCCCTGGTGAACAGGTAGAAAAAACACTCCATGGAGGGTTTATCATCTTACATTTATGACATAATGTGATTCATGTTCTTGAAAGACATCACCTTCATCTTTTTACTGAAGTTTCCTAGACAACTAATTTAGCTTACTTTGGAGATGCTTAACTTGGAGATGCCTAAAGTTAGGGAAAAAAAAAAAAAAAAAAAAACTTTAATGTTTTTAAAATAGGCATACCCTTAAATACCATTGCCATCTCCTCGGGTATTTAAACGTTTCTGTGGAATTCTTGCAGTTAACTGATTGCAGTTAATCATCTCCTTAAACTAGTTTTGTGAAAGTATCTAAGTTTTTTGTTTTGTTTTGATTTGTTTTGTTTATATTACTATTATTTTAGGTAATCGTATTTCAGTCAATGAATTGGAGCATTTTGATCTTTCTCCAAAGTAATTTAAAAAATCAGATCATCATCTCCAAACTGGTACAGATCTTTCAAGGCCTTGAAAAAAAAATAAATTTATCTCAGTTTGCAAGAGGTTTGTGGTTTTATTTATTTGTTTGTTTTTCTAACATTAGGATACATGGGATCATCTGCCAAAATTAACAGTAGTATGGTAAAGAGAAAGAAGCATTTATATTGAGAATCTTCAGTTCAGGCTGAAAATGGACAACCTACTTGATATTTTCTGACTGCTCATTCATGTCTATACCTGTCTACTCATTCAGAATTCTGTGCCAATGAGAAATTAAATGTATCTTGAACTGATCTGATCATTTAAGATACTTTTTTTTTTTTTTTTTTTTTTTTTTTTTTAATATGCGAGCCTAGTTGCAACCTGTCTTTTCCTAGGGTTTTCCTAGAAACAAACTTTTATATGTTGATAATAACAAAATAGTTCCCTGACCACCAGAATGTAGACTACCTTGCAGTGGTTTCTAAATTTCTACATCTTCTGTAACAGAGTCTTCTCCTTAATCAGAAAACCTTTTAGCCTTCTGTATTGGTTACTTCTTTGAAATATAGGAGATAAAAGGACACGACTTTTTATAAAAAGGCTCAGTTTAAAAATGTACTATACATACATATTAATCACTTCATTATTAGAAGAAAAATAATCCAGATTTTCTACACAACTTTCAGGGCCTTAATTTGAGCTAAGTGACGAACTAGATTTGTGTGACTTTGGCCTGCCAAAAAATTAAAAAAAAAAAAAAAATCTAGCCCACAGTAGACTAGTTAGTAAAGGAAAATAGGAGTCTTAGTATAGCAAAGTAGTTTAGAAGACTTATGTTCTGTATTCAAGCATTACTGTGTTGTCCAAAAATAACAGTATTTAAAGAGATTTTATCCAGGTTAACAATATAATTCCAAATTCCATTTTTAATCATATTAGAGTTAATTCTCTTTGTAAAGCTGAAGACAAGCCAATTCCAATAATGATAATAAGATTTATAAATACTCTTTCCTCAGGTATAGGATTCATGGAATGCTGAGACATAATACAAACCAGACACCTATACTAGAAATTCAGTAAGAGTGGGAAATCATAGCTCCACCAGGATGGACTTTGCAAACAGATTTTTAGGGGTGCTAAATCTGGAATTAAGTGATACCCAAACTGCACCACTGTGAACATCAGCTAATAGCATTTGCCTTCAAAAACACTCCTGTTTCAGACAAACTTACATAATACTTCAACATGCGGGAGTACATGATGAAAATGCACAATTAAATGACAGGAAATAATTGTTACAATGACAATTATTTGAATTGGCATGATGTACATGAATTACATACTTCTAGTCAGTAAATAAGAGGTGAAAGTTTTGATCTTTTTAACATTGACAGAGGCCAGTTTTCTGAAGGAACATTGAAAGGACATCAAAAGATCACAGAATGGTTAAGTTTGGAATGGACCTCTGGAGGTCATCTGGTCCAACACCCCTGCTCAAGCAAGGACACCCAGAACAGGTTGCCTGGAGCATGTCCAGGCAGCTTATGAAGATCCCCAAAGGAGGAGACTCAACCTGTTCTGGTGCTATTTCACCTGCACAGTAGAGAAGTGTTTCCTAATGTTTAGACGGAACCTCCTGTGTTTCAGTTAGTTCCCATTGCCTCTTGTCCCAACATTGGGCAACAATGAAAAGAGCCTGGCTCTGTCTTTGCACCCTCCTTTTAGTTATGTATAGACTTTGATAAGATCCCCCTGAGCCTCCTCTTCCCCAGGCTAAATAGTCCCAGCTCTCTCAGCCTTTCCTCATACGAGAGGGTCTCCAGTCCCTTGATCATCTTGGTAGCTCTCCACTGGCTTCTTTCCAGTATGTCTATGTCTCTCTTTTAATGGGGGACCCAGAACTGGAGGTAGTACTCCTGGTGCAGCCTCACCAATGCTGAGTAAAGGTGGAAAGATCATCTGTCTTGACATGCTGGTGATACTTTGCCTAATGCAGACGATGATATAGTCTGGATTACCCCTTAACTGAAACCCTTAAGAGAACACTCAGGAAGAAAATATACAGATTTTGACAAGAACTGTCTCAGCTTCCAGAAAGACCTTGCAAGTATTGTTTGCTGCTACTTTGCTTTACCGATTTTATTTCCAGTTTTGTAAACAGATATCTTAACCTGACCCTTGTTGGAGTAAACTGGACTTTTTATTCTTACCAAATCCTTTAAGTGAAAAAACGTGGTCTCAAAGTTATCTGAAAACATTGAGAACTCATTTTCTTAGGGATCAGTGAACTGTAAAACTCTTATAAAAGTATGTCTTGAGGTGTTTGTGTACTTTTCTATGTGTTAGCAACACCTTATTTGGAAAGAAGCAGGAATTGCAGGAATTGAGTGGGAAAAAAAAAAAAAAAAAGACCTTGCAGTAGTCACATATATTATAATCACTAACAGGACATTTAAAGGTCTGTATTGCTGTTTTTGCTTCTGTGTAGGAAAGTTAAGCCAAGATTTATTCTATGTTATCCCTTTGAAACTTATATCCATCAAGAAGATTCTCACTGATTTCATTTTCTTTGCACTTGACTGCCATCAGCTGTATTGATAGAACAGCTGTGGATAGCTCCAAATAACTCCTTCAATAAAGCAGTAGAAAAAATACATTTTCCATCTAAAGCTTCTCTATCCAGTTAAGTTTCTCAAAAGGTAAACTTAGCTCCTATAAGGTGATCTTGGTGTCTTTAAGGGGAAATTCTGATTATCTGGCAGGGAATGAGCAGTTGCTGGAATAAAGGAAGAGGTGGCTTAGTGAGAGAGAGAATACACTACTTCTTCCTGAATAAAACAGATCAAACAGCAGAAGATTCATTTCTGCTTGTGAATACAGTTGCTGGACTCATTTTATTTAAGTTACTGTTTGTAATTTCCAAAGTTTTTCAGGGTTTACCTGCACCTGAGTGTAATGTGGGAACTGGAGGCACAGAGGGAGGCTAGAGAGCAAAATGCAGGCATAGCAATGATCCCCAACAGCTTCACAAACAACAGCTCACTGGTATAGTCTGGAAACACTGGTATAGTTATAACACAGATAGATTCCAGACCAAAGTTTGTGAAGACTATGTGGATTTATTGGTTTGAGACTCACTAAATTGTAAAATCCATGCTGCATTGTGGGTTTTTAGATATGCACTACATAAACTCCACGGGATGTACCAGTAATCAGCTGAGGTCTCCTGATTTTCTGTAATGAAGAGACAAGAAAAGTATCTCAGATACTTTCCTGGGAAAGGATTTGAATATCATATCAGCACAGCATAGATTGTAATCTGTGTAAACTGTGTTTTGGGGAAAATAGTCCGTCCCTTGGGATGCTGTAGCACAGTGTTGTCACTGAGGGATGTTTATTGGCTCTAAATCTAATCTTGAGTTCTCCTGCATAGGTTAGATGTTCATGAGGACACCCCCTTTATGTAATTAATAATATGGAAATCCTGGGTGCATAAGCAGTAGAAAATGCTGGGAATGTAATATTGGATTTCTCAATGAAGCAATGCCTGAACACCTTTAAGGATCACCCTTATGCGATTTCAGAAACATATACCATTTGCTTTCCATGGAATTTATGCTCCTATTTCACACACACACCTCACTAGCTGCTAAAATATGTGAAAGGAGTTTCTGAAGTCCTGAGAACAGTATATCTTTTACTCAAAGATACGACAACAACTGGTCAGCTTTTGGTAAATGATCCATTTAGTATCCTAATCATGGGTTTAGAAAACTGCCTTTAAGCCTGCATTTTTTGTTAAAGAACAAAGACAAAAACTTTTAGTCAGAATCTATTACTTGTTGCCTGTATCTTTGTGAAGAATTTCCCCAAACCTCCAAATTTCACAAAGTATCACAAATTCCAGAACAAATTTTAGTGTCTGATATTTTGTACAGACAATACATTACTAGCTTTCTGTTCATATGGTCATTCCTTTCTTTAATGATAAGGATCCTGTTGTTAAATTAATGGACAATACTTCATCACATGACTTTGATAAATGGTACGCTATATGAATAGTTGAAAGAACTGTTCAAAAGCAAGGCCTAAAAAAAAAAGTATCCAATTACTCATTCTAATAATTATGATTACAGACTGGCATGGAAGCATGATTGATTTTTGGTATGTTTGTGCACACAATATTTTTAAATGGTAATACAGACATTCAAGTACTCAAGTTCTATATGGCTATAGATTACATAGAGATGAATAAAGAGAATATAAATAAAAATCTTCTGAATGTTGTCATTAATACATCAAATGTCTGTATCGTTTTCTCATTGTCGTTTATGACTAAAGACAATTTGAACCACCTACTGCTTTCAAAATATTGTAGTTGATGTCACTAGTGAAGAAACATCTAGAAAAGAGTATAAATTAATATCTCATCTTCACTGACAAACATACTTTCTTCTCTTCAAGGAAAAGCAATAATAGGTATCATGCTTAGCATGAAAGTGATCATGCTAATGAGATAATGGTTGTTACAAGATCATTATTCCAAGGACTATGTTAATTCATTCAACAAGCCTCCTGCGAACAGTGTGTGGTGGCCGCCCCCTTGGTTCGTACAATAATGATTGAACCAGGGATAGCCAAAGCTAAAAACCTGATTTGTTACTTCATGACCTAAAGTTACATTGCTGGGGAAGTAACAAGGCGTGTCCTATGTCAGGTCAGCAGAGAGTGGGATCTGGAACTGGAACTGGATGCACAGTTGACGTATCATTATAGTAAGAACTCTTAATATTTTGAAAGGAAAATTTCCACCCAGCATGAGCAAAAATCAAAACCTAAAAAGGAAGAAGAAAAAAAATGAAAAATAAATATATATATATATTAACTCAACTACAGCAATTTTTCAAATACCTTATTTATTTATCTATTTATTTATTTATTTATTTTTGCAGTTCTTGACATTTAACAAGTGATAAATACGTACTTAAAGAAAAAAATACATTTAAGTGAAAATACTGCAGGTTTCATTTTAGAAAAAAAAAAAAATGTTGAAATATATTTTTCTTTTAATTTCAGGTCCAGTTGCTCCAACATTCCTGAGAAAAGTATCCCAAAAAAGCAAGAAATTGATTTCTTCTGGAGAGAATCGTAATTCCTAATTAAACAAAATATTGTCTTTTGAAATAATCTGTCTGGCTTTATCTATAAGACACATTTTTTAGTGAGTCTTAAATAACTAACAAAATTTTGGTTATAGATAATAATTAGATATTTTTTGAATCTCAGTTTGAATAGAGCAATCATGCAGTTAATCAATATTTGTTTCTTCTCTCTAATCAATGTGTCTTGAGTATTTTGGTAGATATTATAGACAGGGAAATCTTCCCCTTAAAATCCTCTTAACAAGAGGACACAGGAATTATAATGAGCAAATACATTTGGATCACTTGGAGCAGGATATTTTGCTCAAGTTTTATTCCTGCCCTAGCAGTTAAAAAATAAAGCAGAATACTTGCAAACCCATCAGAGTTTGAGACACAATAGATTTGCTCTGTATTTGATTCAAAGAGAAAGAGAATTAAACTGGACTCTTGGTCTTTACATTCAGCTATGAACATGCCAAGCCTACAAAACATACAGTATGATTTGCTATTACTATTGAATAGTAATTTTTTCCAATGCTTATACACAGCATTTCTTCCTAACTGTTGGAAAGAAATTTTATTAAACAGAAAAAGAAAAGAAGGAAAAGGAAGGAAGGAAGGAAGGAAGGAAGGAAGGAAGGAAGGAAGGAAGGAAGGAAGGAAGGGAAAGAAAAGAAAGAAAGAAAAGAGAGAAGGAAAAGAAAGAAAGAAAGAAAGAAAGAAAGAAAGAAAGAAAGAAAGAAAGAAAGAAAGAAAGAAAGAAAGAAAGAAAGAAAGAAAAAGAAAGAAAGAAAGAAAGAGAGAAAGGAAAAGAAAGAAAGAAACTTTCTCACCTCCCAGCTCCTCGTTAGTGGTTAATGGGATTCATTCCATTGCGTCAGTGTTAACTTTGCACTTTTCTTTCACAGTTTTCTGTGCTATTTTATATTTTCAGGTTGAGGTGGATGGCAAAAACACTGAGTGTCAAAGACAATGTACCAGCTTGGGTAATCTCAGCATTTTGACATGCTGGCTCTTCAGGCCTAGGAGTGGGGACATCAGTTGGGAGAAAGATGAGAAAAACACCAATAATTTAAGATGGTGTTGTGCAATGCCACTGCCTCAGCCTCTCACTTTGGTCTACATTGTGTCAGTGAAACACAGCGCTGAGCAGATATGACACAGCAGATCCATGGTGCCAGAGGCAGGCCTGCCTCTTCTGCCTCTTTATGCAGGGTTATTGTACTGCTAATTGATCTGCCACACTTCCCTATACCACCAGGCAGCAAGCAAGAGCAAGATCCCTCCTGACACTGTGGAAGAAGTTGGCATGTGAAAGCAGATATCAACGTTTAGATACTTTGTGCTTTGATATTGAATGTGATATCTATCCAAGCTGCTGAAGTTAAGAGTATAATTGTCCTACTCAACCAGTAAGGAGAGAGAAATTCCTCCAAAAGTTCATCCTCTTGCACACATTCAGTGCAGGTTATAGGATTCATAAATAGCTCTTTGGAAGTGCTTATCTGTTACAGGAAGTCGGTACAAATAGTTGAGCTTTTTATTTTTCTTGCTGAAGAAGTTAGGTGACATGAATCCAATGCCATAAGCTATACGCTAACAATAAAATTATATGGTGTTCTATAAACTGGGGTTTTGTATTATTAAATTAATAACATACTGAAAAAAAAAAAAAAAAAGTTGACTGGATAACTGACCACAAAACATCATGATCTGTGTTAAACATGCAACCATCTTTTCTTGGTTGAAAAAGATCATGTTTCACAGTACTGGAAGCAAGCACCTTTAACTACTCTGTTAAGAAGCATCTATCAATGGTTAGAGATAGTCAGTAGGAAAGGAAAATAAACAAGTAAAAGCAAAAGTCAAACAATGGAAGCACAAAAGAGCTTGAGACTTCTGTCCAGTGAAAACAGCTCTTGTGAGGCTTAGGGTTTCCTGCAATCAGGTCTGAGCTGCACATGGAGCTTTGGTCATATTCTGCATGTAACTGTCAACACAGTAAGAGAACCTCAACATAAAAGCAAACTAACAAACCTAAAACAACAAAAACATGCCTCTCACTTTAACAAAAATGATATATTAATAAACTAGTGAAGGTCACTTTATCAACCTTGGTCCAAAATTTTGAAAATGTAGAGGTGTAGCAGTGTGGATATAAACTTTGAAGTTTTAATAGCCCAAAACCTCAGCTGATAAGCAACATAATGATGCTATTTCATATCAATTGAGTCTCTAACCCCAAAGCTGAAGAATGAGCAATCTTTTAAACTGTTGCACACTTATTCAAATTGAATATGTTATCATAAATTCTATGTCAATATTTCTGAAAGGATATCACACTCCAGAGGATGCCTTGAACCCCATTAATCTGTTATCAATAAACAGGATTTTATTCATGGCTATGAAAACAAATGAGTAGTGACCCTTGATGTCGCAGACAAAAATCAAGGGCTTCTGACAGAAAACAAACTGATTTTAGGAAGAGCTTGATGTCTGTTTGGGCTGAAAAGAGTATGAACCAGGACTGCTGGTGCTGAAACCTCTTCACTTTGGGGGAAAAAATAATAATAATACAAAAAAACAAACAAGCAAGCAAACAAACAAACAAAAACAACAACAACAATTATTCTTTTTAGAGGAAAGGAAAACCTCCCTCCATGGGACAAATGTAAAGCAACATATTTGGTAGGTTCACTGCATGAGACAGATGAGACAGACATTACTGGAAGCAGCAAGCCTACAAATGCCCAGAGCATATACACTGATAAAAAGCATATAAATAATGTTCAGGCAGCTGAAGAGGAAAGCTATGGACTAATAATAATAATTAAAAAAAAAAAAAAAAAAGTAAAATTGGTAACAGTCCTTTATAATATAGGGAAGTTAAGATTATGCCCATTTTGCAAGTATAACTTACACTTTATTGGCTGCATTTAACAATAAGTTCCATGCCCCAGTTATATACTTTAAAGATTAATTGTGCACACCCAATTTCCTCTGCTCCGCTCCTCTAAATGCATTGCTGTTGTGCAAGGTAGCTGTTTATAGCTAAATGTCCATCTTACCAAGGTCTTTAGGGTAACATGGTTATAAATTTTAATAGAGGTCTGAGAAGAATGTGAAACAAACCTCAGCCCTGGTGTTTTCTCTTTCCTTCCTTCCTTCCTTCCTTCCTTCCTTCCTTCCTTCCTTCCTTCCTTCCTTCCTTCCTTCCTTCCTTTCTCATTTATTTATTTATTTTTAAATCTCTGTGGGTTTGTTTGTTTGTTTTTAAATAATAATAATAAAAAGAAGCTACATTGAAAGTGGAGGCTTGGAAGTTTGCAGATAAACAAACAGAAGTAAAGGCTTTGTGGTGAGAAAATCTGCTGATGAAAATTTTTATGGCAAAATATAGGACGTAATAGCATAGAAGATGCAGATTCTGGGCTCTGTGCTGTGACTCTATTAAATTTACTTTTGTAAATGCTTCATGGAAGACAGGAGTTCCTCCATCCATGTTCAGCAAGATTCATTAGTTTTTTCACAAAAATACAAATTCATGGCTACAGAGCTCCAGGGGGGCACTGACTCTAATCCAACCATCTATGTGGCTGGTTTACATGGGCAGCATTGAAAAGGTCCATATACACTTGTGGCTGTAAAAGTAGGAATTGTATTGGCAGTTTGGATGAGATTCAGCTCCAGACTAGGACATATTCATTAGGTGTCTTTGTAAGGCTGGTTTCCAAGCTCCACAATATTCACATTTTAAACATCCTGTGGTTTCCTACCTAGTCTCACATTACTTTGTCAGGAGGGCATGTAAAATTAAGTTCTGGACAGGACTCCACTGGTGGAGCTCATATCATTTATTTTCAGATATCTGTGACTTGAGTATCTATGAATCCTGTCCTACTCCTAAAATGATATTAATATAAAATATCTTATATGTTTGCCCTGTTCAAGCTGACCATTGAGTTCACTCATGGCTACATAACCAATGAATTTTGGTAGCTGACATGCATTCTTTTGTGTAGACAAATACTTGTTCAGACAGTTTACTAGTGCTAGCAGTTTATGAATAGTACACATACATCATTTAGCCCTCCAACCCATGATACTAGGCCAGTCAATATGCTTTCTTTGTCTGATATGCCCAAATAAGAATGTATCCCAGACACCAGACCCAGAGAAGGAATTTTATTATTGAGGAATATACATGCTTGTATCCAATAGTTCTTGGGCACAGAATCAGAATCATAGAAGATGTTAAAAGATGTTATTGTGCAAACTCTCTCATGGATTTCAAATACTCTGGACTCCAGATTGCTCATCAGCCTGCTCTGGGATGGTTCTTGCTAAGAAAAATGAAGTAAAAATTACTGAGCCACTTGCAAAGGAAAAAGAGGGGATTCAAGAATAATGGTAATAAAGCTTAAGAGGGAAAGTTCTATAAAATAATGTACCCCACTCTCTAACTACACAGAACACATTAAAATCATAATTCTATGTTACTTTGGACTTAAAAAAAAAAAAAAAAAAAAAAAAAAGTTGTTCCCTGAAAAGTAGTTTTGTTTGTTTGTTTTCATTTTTATTTTTTTCTATTTGAGATTAAGTTCTCTGATATCTAATAGTGTGCAAAGTCTGACTGATAACTTTTGCCACTTCATGATCTCTCCTAAGGTTTCTTGATATACATATTTTTGAGGTCCAATAAAAATCATGTGAATACCATTTCCCTCAGTAAGAATGTACAAAGGTCTCAATTCTACATCCACTCATTTATTCTGACAAAACTTGCAAGTACAAGAAATTTCTGGGAGCACTGTCTTTTTGTTAAACTTAGCTGATACTGGTTCAAAGCTACAGGAGAAGAAAAGTAGGGAGACAGACATACAGATACAGGCAGATACACAGACATGGGAAGCTGATTGCAGATGCCTTATTTCTTTAGATAATGAGGATCACATTGCAGATATGAGTCAGAGATACTTTTTCTTACCCTGATCAGATTTGCTCATATCTTTTCAATTCATAAAGTATTGCTGGCCCCAGAAACAAAACACAGTTTTAGCTGAATTGAAAGCTACAAACTAGTGCAAAGTTAAAATAAACATCTAATATTAGAGGAGGTCCTTCCTTGACTAGAGTTTGCATGATGAATCCATGAAACTGTATAAGATATGTGTGCCTGGACAACCTAGCTAGCACAATATAATACTATTTCTCCTACCACAAATTTAAATTGTCTACATTTGTTGATTTTAATTTTCAATAATTTTATTGTTATTTTTTTTAAATTCCTTGCTGCAAACTGTTCACTGAACAAGACTAAGATTTCTGGAAACCCTGTGGCAATAAGAAGTACCAGCTGTTGCTGAGAAAATTAGAATATAATGTTTACCCATGATATTTCAAAGGTAAAACACACAGCAATTACTGTTTGAAATAACATAACTGTGAGATTCATCTGTTTAGTTCACTTTAGGTGCAATACAAGAAAAGGGTTAAATATACTTTCAGATGGCATAAGATAGTATAAGAAAATCCTGCTGCTTCAGAAGATGCCAGCCTTTTTTTGTTTTGTTTTGTTTGTTTTTTCCTTCTCAGAGACATGTATATACCACATTGGTAACCTGTCTAGAGGCTGTTCTGAGGGTCAGGGAATGGCGCATCTTGGTTTTGGTCAGTGCAGGAGAAATGCAACGAAGAAAAAAAGTAAAGAAGAATGCAATTTTATTTAATGCAATTTTATTCAGATGAAGTTACTGGTGTGAAGTTGCTGGTTGCTTCAGTTGGGGGGTGAAGGGGAAGAGGAAAAAAGGAGAGGAAGCAGAGGCAAGGAAGAAACGAAAGAAGAAAGGAAGGAAAAAACAATGGAAGCTGACTACTGTATCACCTGTTTTATTAAACTGTTTTATTAAACACAATTCAGTGTATCGAGGCACTTAGTGTAGGCATGGTTACGGTATGAATAAAGATGCACACAAATCGTAGAAAAATTAATACAGAACAATTGCTTTCCCTGTTGAGTCAGGCTATTAAGACCTTTTTCTTTTTTTTTCTTCCTCAAAACTGGGGAATAAATGAATTGGGAAAAGCTAGAGACAGTACTTTTTTGCACTGGAAAAGTTTTGATTTAGAATGTGATCTGGCTCACATGTTCAGTGAGAATGGAGCCGGAGGGCTGTAACTTAAAGAATCATATGGATTATATAAGGAATGTCCTCAGACAAGTGCTAGGGGAGGGAAAAAAAGGAAACAGCACAGTGCACACAGAGAGAGACAGAGAGACAGAGAGAGATAGAGAAAAAAGAACCATAATTTAGTGCAAGATACTAGGCTGAGTAAAAGGAAAGGAGGATGTGTTTAGTCTCATTAAATTCAGTGAGTGATTACACAGCAAGGACTTCATTCAGGACCAGGGAGTGATCTACAGCCTGTGTTCTCCAGGAGGTCAGAAAGGAGATTAAAGTGACCTTTTGTGGCTTCAAATTCCATGAATCCAGGTCTGAACCCAGGTTCCCAATGGAAAGTGACAATTTGGAGTCTTGGGGTAAGCTAACCTATGGATGATGTATGGTTCACTTTATTTCTATAACGTCTCCCACCACGTTACTCACACAAAGCAACTTTCTCACTTGTGACATCCAAAACTTTTCCAGATAAAGGACCAATGGATATGCATAACCATAATTATGTCCAGGCTGGAAATGAGGAAAGAGTTTAAAACTATTGTGGTGCACAGCTTCTGCAGCAATTTGCCAACGAACGAACATCACAATAGGGATGTATTTGAAGATGGACCTTCACGTGTTGGAACAAGACAAAAAAACATCATCTACGATAGCAGGAAACAGAACTAAGCAGTTGAGGAAATGTGTTTGAGCTTTCCTAAATTGCTGGAAATAAAACAGATTTTCCAGAGCTACTTAATGCCTGAACTCCAGGAAAACTTTCCAAGGTGAGCTGAGTTCTGCATGACCAAGTACTGCCTTAACACCGTCATATCAAAAATCATGGTGAAAGAGGAAAATCTACATGATTTGTTTGGAAAAGGAAATTCCCACTTCAGTCATTGCTTCCCCTTCTCTCCCTCTCTTTGCAGTTAGTTGTCTTTGTGGCTTTTTATTTACATGGCAAGGACTCGCTGAGCTAGGTACACCAGCCTAGATTTTGGCACTGAACCTCGTTCTGTGTTTTTCATTGGGGTAGAGGGAGAGAATATTGGCATAGAGAAGGTTAATCCTGAAAGACTACAAGGGAAAAAAAAAAAAAAGTGTAGAGTGGGAAATTAGTCAGCAGAGACCTGACAAAGTGCTTCCTACACATGCTGTTCTGTCAGGCTGCACAGCTTCTTCTGCTTCAGAGGTAATTACATAGATTTTCTGTCTTGTACTTGCAAAAACACAGCACAGCACTCCACCACTGCTTGTAGCTCAGTGCTTCAGGGCTCCAGCTGCATGGGGCTGGAAAATGTTTACACAATTTCTTTTAAGATTTTTAAAGCACAATAAGGGATGTGGCTAACTCTTCATCCAAGGGGGGAATGGAAGAGTCTCCTCTGAAGGTGGACTTGTGTGGAGAAAAGGACTTTCTTGTAAGGGAATATATTACTTTATGTCTCAAGCAAACCACTTCTGTCATACTTTAAATCATCATTTAAGTATTTTAATTAGAAAGGAATTCAAAAGAATTTGGACTCTGAACTGGATTTCAAATTCCCACAGTTTCAAATCCAGAATCTTGATTTTAAACTAATTGCTAATGTTATTTTGTTGTTTTCTAAGCCCCATTTAAGAAATGTGTCCATATTTTTCAATTTGACAGCTACACATACTGAGCTTACATGTTCAACGTACAGTCAATAAGTTTATCAGTAAAAATAATATATGTGAATGTGCATATTCCTCTGTCATTACTTGACTAATTGTTTGGTTAATGCGGTATTGAGAAGGATATTTAAATTCATATATAAATTCCCTCAAAGCAATCCTTACAACATGCACTTTCTTTAAGTTTTGTGACAAAAAAAAAAAAAAGTGTACAAACTGTTTTGAAAATAAATTTCTGTGCTTCAGTATAAACTTAATATCTGTTTCTAACATGCACTAGTGTTGCTGCCTTCACTGGCAAATATGATGTAGCAGCATTATAAGTTTAGCTCTAAAAACAAGGCATGAGACAGTCATGCAATTAATGTAAATTAAAAACAGCAAACAAACAACAAAAAATCAAAATTCAGGGAGAAAGGTACATAGGCAATCTACCTAATCCCTGTACCCTAGATGGGAAAGATTTCTCTTCTGTTATCCATTACACAAGCTTGTACAATCTCTATTTAAAAGCTTCCTGGCAGTCTCTGCCAATGTTTCACTATTTTCACCATTGCAAACATATCCTGTGGCTTTTGGTATATCTCCTTTCAATTATCAAAGTTAATTGGCCTTACCCGTAGTGCAGAAGTCCCTTTCTTCATGGCAGTGTCTTCAGAATAGCTAGAATAGTCCTCAGCTTTCCCTCATCCTTCTCTTTTTCCACACTGGTCAAGTTTTCCAGAATTCTGACTGTTATTCAGATCTTCAGAAATCTCTTTTAAAACCAGTTTCCTGTACTGAAACAATTAAATGATGCAAATAAATTGAAGTTTATATTTTAAAAGATTAATACTAAAGGGAATATTAACTCAGTTTGTTTTTATTCACAAAGAGAAGGATTCTAGTTGTGCCTACAGAGACCTGGTTCATTTCTTAACTGTTCCTTCCCTAAAAACTGGGCAAGTTATTGGCTTCAGAGTCACATCTTTACAATGACTGTAGTAGTAGATTATCACAGTTTCTGTTTACATTGCTACTTGATTTCCAACCCTAGAGAAAGGGATTTGCAACCGAATGCACTACAAATAACTGAAATAATAAAAACATCATATTTGATGTAAGTAGGACTTCAGATTTATATTTCAGAATATGTTCTTCCTTTTAAAGTTTCTATCATATTTTCCTTCATCGCTATTGTGGTTTATGTACCCTTTGATACTCCTTCAATCTGTCATCTCCAGAGACAAACAGTTCTTTTTCCTTGGTGGCAGGTATTTGGCTCCTAAACAATTTCTCTTCTCATTGTGACCTTGCTATAGGTAGGGTTATGAATGAGAGGGAAGGGGAAAGGAAAAAGGAAAAACAAAAAAAGGAAAAAGTACAAAGAGAAACACTACTATGGAAAAAGGTGAAGTAAGGCCTCAGTCCTTTAGAAAATGTCAGTTGATTTGTACAGGAACAGTACAGGGCATGAGGAAGGATGAAAACATTGCAAATCAGATTTTTATTTATTTTCAGGATATTTTTTTTTCAGATACACAGATTTTTCTTTGTGGGCAGAAGGTGAGAATCTGACATCATGACTTCACCACTGATAAACAGGAAACATTTCTTTAAAACAACCACTAAGTGGTTTTGGTGTGTTTAGATAATCCAGATAAAGTTGTATGTGAGAGACCCGGGAAATTATAGGCCTGTTAGTTTGACCTCAGTGCCAGGGAAGCTCATGGAGCAGATTATCTTGAGTGTCATCACATGGCACTTGCATGGCAACTAGGTGATCAGGCCCAGTCAGCATGGGTTTATGAAGGGCAGGTCCTGCTTGACGAACCTGATCTCCTTCTATGACAAAGTGACGTGCTTACTGGATGAGGGAAAGGCTGTGGATGTGATCTACCTTGACTTCAGTAAGGCTTTTGACACCGTTTCCCACAGCATTCTCCTCAAGAAACTGGCTGCTCTTGGCTTGTACTGGCATACGCTTCATTGGGTTAGAAACTGGCTGGATAGCCAGGCCCAAAGAGTCGTGGTGAATGGAGTTAAATCCAGTTGGAGGCCGGTCACTAGTGGAGCCCCCCAGGGCTCAGTACTAGGGCCAGTTCTCTCTAATATCTTTATCGATGATCTGGATGAGAGGATCGAGTGCACCCCCAGTAAGTTTGCAGACGGCACCAAGTTAGGTGCGTGTGTCGATCTGCTCGAGGGCAGGAAGACTCTGCAGGAGGATCTGGATAGGCTGGACCGATGAGCTGAGGCCAGCTGTATGAAGTTCAACAAGGCCAAGTGCCGGGTCCTGCACCTGGGGCACAACAACCCCAAGCAGCACTACAGGCTGGGAGATGAGTAGTTGGAAAGCTGCTTGGCAGAGAAGGACCTGGGAGGATTGGTTGATAGTCGTCTGAATATAAGCCAGCAGTGTGCTCAGGTGGTCAAGAAGGCCAACAACATCCTGGCTTGTATAAGAAACAGTGTGGCCAGCAGGTCTAGGGAAGAGATTGTCCCCCTGTACTGAGCTCTGGTGAGGCCGCACCTCGAGTACTGTGTTCAGTTTTGGGCCCCTCACTACAAGAAGGACATGGAGGTGCTCGAGAGAGTCCAGAGAAGGGCAACGAAGCTGGTGAGGGTCTGGAGATCAAGTCTTACGAGGAGCGGCTGAGGGAGCTGGGGTTGTTCAGCCTGGAGAAGAGGAGGCTCAGGGGCGACCTTATCGCACTCTACAGGTACCTTAAAGGAGGCTGTAGCGAGGTGGGGGTTGGTCTATTCTCCCACGTGCCTGGTGACAGGATGAGGGGAATGGGCTAAAGTTGTGCCAGGGGAGGTTTAGGTTGGATATTAGGAAGAACTTCTGTACTGAAAGGGTTGTTAGGCATTGGAATAGGCTGCCCAGGGAAGTGGTTGAGTCACCATCCCTGGAGGTCTTTAAGAGACGTTTAGATGTAGAGCTTAGTGATATGGTTTAGTGGAGGACTTGTTAGTGTTAGGTCAGAGGTTGGACTAGGTGATCCTGGAGGTCTCTTCCAACCTAGATGATTCTGTGATTCTGTGATAATTCCAATAAGGAAATGTGCTGATTTGCTTAGAAGTAAAGGCAAATGTACTACAGAAAAGGAATTTTCATTCTGAGTGGTTAATAATAATTATCTCTAAATTTAGAGGAGGGATTTATTTTTTCTCTCTCTTTCCATGCCCCTCCACCCCTACTCCCCACCCCCACTCCCCCCCAGGAAATTAGGGAACTTAGACACTTGTATACAAACATAAGAAATTATACAAGTGCACAGAGAGAGAAAAAAAAAAAAAAAAAAAAGAGGTAAAACAAGATGCACCCTTTTCCAGTATTGACAGAGATAATAAGTGTATATGGATCCAGTTCTTACAACAGCTGAAGCAATCATGGCTCATAATGATAAATAATTAGGATATCTAAGTCAGAGAATGTGTCATCAGAATAAGTAGAAAATCAAGGAAATAGGAAGCAGAAAAAAACTGCTGTGGTGGTTTTACTTAGGTGGGTGGCCGAGCTCCACCACAACTGCTCTCTCACTCCCCCCCCTCAAAGAGGAACAGGGAGAAAATACGATGAAAAGGGCTCAAGGGTTGAGATAAGGACAGAGAGATCGCACAGTAATTATTGTGACGGGCAAAACAGACTCAGCATAAGGAGATAGTGATTTATTGCTAATTACTAACAAGCTAGAGAAGTGAGAAACAAAGGAAAGAAACCAAAAGCACCTTCCCCCCATCCACCCTCTTCCACCTCCTCCCCCCGAGCAGCGCAGGGGAACAGGGGAATGGGGGTTATGGTCAGTTTATAGCGCTTCTTCACAGCCGCTCCTTCTTGGTCACTCTTGTCCTCTGTGCTGTGGGGTCCCTCCCACAGGATGCAGTCCTTGCTGAACTGATCTGGCGTGGGCTGCCCACAGGCAGCAGCTCTTCAAGAACTGCTCCAGATGTGGGTCTGTACCACGGGGTCCATCCCTCAGGAGCAAACTGCTCCAGCCTGGATCCCCCATGGGCAGCAGCTCCTGCCAGGTCACCTGCTCCTGCGTGGTCTCCTCTCCACGGGCTACAGGTCCGGCCCGGAATCTGCTCCAGCAGGGGTCTTCCACAGGCTGCAGCCTCCGTCGGTGGAGGTCCACCTGCTCCACCGTGGTCTTCTTCACGGGCTGCAGCTTGGAACCCTGCTCCACCATGGTATTCCATGGGCTGCAGGGGGACAGCCTGCTTCACCATGGTCCCCACCACAGGCCGCAGGGGACTTCTGCTCCGGCACCTGGAGCACCTCTCCCCCTCCTTCTTCACTGACCTTGGTGCCTGCAAGGCTGTTCCTCACTCCTCTCACTCTCCCAGCTGCTGTGTGGCTGCATTTTTTTTTTTTCCCTGTCTTAAATATGCTCTCACAGAGGTGCAAAACAACATCACTTATTGGCTCGGCTCTGGACAGCAGTGGGGCCCTTACCTAACATGGGGCAGCTTCTAGATTCTTCTCACAGAAGCCACCCCTATGGCCCCCTGCTACCAAAGCCTTGCCAAGTAAACCCACTACAACTGCTTAGTGGAAAAACACTTTTTATCACTTCATTAAAAATGATTATTTCCAGGTATAACCCTCTCGGTGTTACCTTTTACTTGGAAAAACAAACAAACAGACCAAAAAAGCTGTGGGTATAGTTTGTTTAAGACCCAGTAGAAAAGGTAAATGGCAAGCACAGAGTCAAAGGGGAAGCTTCTTCAAGCAAAAGTTATTATTTCTCCTTTTTTTTTTTTTTTTTTTTTTTTTTTTTTTTTTTTTTTTTTTTTGTGGGTTTAGGCCTAGATTGGATTGTGCTGTGTTTGAAGTTTTGTGTTAGAGGATATTGGACATGTGCTGTTACTCCTTGTCATTAAGGTTAGTTTTTATTGCTAGAGTGCTAACCTGCTCTCTCTGTTCTGGAGACCTTTTATACCTACATGCTCCTTTGGTTTTATCATTTTGCTTTCATCAGGAAGGTATTCAAAATGCTATCTGAGCAATGCATATTTATTTGCTGAAAGCATATTGTCATACAATGTCAGTTTAGAAGTGATCATTCCAGCCACAACTGTCAAAATGAAATGCACTTCTTTCTTGAATGAATCTTAATAATTTCCATCATGAATTTTGGACAGGAAGTAGAATGCTGAGGCTGTGAAAATGTTCTCTGCGCTACCACAGAGCACACACACAAGTTTATTTCCACAAAAGATTTGATAGCTTCTCGTCATTAAAGCCAGCATACCAGAAATTAGAAATCAGGTTTATTCACAAACTCAGACAGGATTTTGTTGTTTGAAGAAGATCCCTTTCTCCTGGACTTTCAGATTAGATTGCTTTTCAGCTCTTGAAAAATAAATATTAGTTCAAACATGATTTCAGTACAGTTCCTAGAAGAGAATTAACATCACTGAAACCATCAACACAATAATCATTAATTAGCTCCCTTGCCATAGTTCAGAAGTGTAAGGGTTGTAATGACCACGGGTATCTTGGAAAATCTATAATCTGGGAGAAAAAAAAAAAGACTTTCTCTAACAGCAGTACAACTATTCGTTGTGGGTTTTTTTTGTTTGCTTTTATTTTGTTTTGTTTTTAAACAAGTGAGCTATCCAAAATATTAATAGCTATCAGAAGAAAAAAAAAAAAAAAAAAGAAGAAAACAAAAGGTAGATTAGGAAAAGGGACAAGAATCACCATATAAGCATTATTATCTGATCACCTACTCTCCTAAGTGGTTACAGAAGCTGATTTTTGACTCAACACTGCAAAATCTTGAGGCATTCCAGGAGCACTTTTATTATTATTATTATTATTATTATTATTATTATTATTATTATTATTATTATTATTATTATTATTAATTGTTATTTGTTGTTCTTACATGAAGTTTCACATGCATTTTCAAGTCCCATCTCTACCATTTGGAACATGCAAGGCGAACACAATATCAGAAGAGAACTGGATATACGGCAAGGTGACGAGCCTTGTGAAAGCTGTCACATCAGATCATTACAGAAGTGGGATAACAATGCCTTTCCCTCGAATTCACAGTCCACTATTCTAATCACTGAATTGAGTTGCCTGCATTCATTTCTTCCTAGCCATATATTACAAAGGAATAACAATAGGTGCAAAATGGGAGAGAGAAAAACTAAACTCATAGGAAAAATCCTTGCTTTTCATACTGCTGTATAGGGCATCACTCACAAGGAGTATTTCTTATTTCATTTTTTGTTAACTGCTTGACAGGATCCATTTAAAGAATTTTATTGTAACAGCTTGAGCAGCAACATCTAAGACAAAAAGAAATGTGACAAGAAACAGTTATAAAAAGAATCACAGAAAAATACAGGAGGCTGTTTTTGTTTGTTTTGGCTTAGTTTTATTCTCCTACTAAGATTGTATGTTCTATTACTTCCACTTGTTACTAAGAAGAAGAAGAAAAAAATAATTCATATCTAAAGAAACATTGATTTCAGTATATTTTCAATTCAAATAAACAGTCTTCTGTCAACAATGAAATTCATAAAAGAAATAAAAATGGCAGTTTTTTTTTTTTTTTTACTTTCCTTCTTTTATTTATACAACCACAGTCAGACAAACTGTAATGCTATCTAAACAACTATACACATTAAGAAACAAACATAGATCAATAGCTATAATTTGACACACATACACCATTCACTGTGAAAACATCAATAGTATAAAAGCTTCATGGGCATAGCTGGGAAAAATGTGTTCAGTGGATGATGTTGGCAGAAGATTAAATAACCACATGTCAGAAAGAAGAAAAAAAATTCAATGAAACTGAATGCATAGCGGAGATGTGCCGGTGCTCTGAGCTAAACTGTTAGGATTAATAATAAGAAAATTATCTTTGTATTCCAGTCATTCAATTACTTCATGAACAAATATTTTCGCTTGGATGTCTGCTATTCAAATATATACTGTCTTTCCTATCTGCCGAAGGACTGCTATTGAAAGACAAGAGAACAGGAAATGACTTGCCTATTGTATGACAATATCTTGAGCTGCTATATGCTATTTCATAAACAGTGCTATAGGTGACTATTCATCTCATCCTGATCCCTAACACTCTGATGGAGTGAGTCATGAGAGAGAGATGTTGCAAGTAATTATTTGTCCAGGCAGAAAAAAAAAACACAAAAAGTTTATTCAAAGAAGCTAACAGAAAATAGAGCTGAGATTCAGGGATATTGGACTGTGTCCAAAATGTGCACAGTGTACTCTCCTGTTGAATCCCGTGGTATTACTCTGAGATAAACACGTAGGTATACACCTAAAAACTCCTAGGACTTGACTTTCAAACTCTCAGCTATTTATTATTTATTAAAGAATTTCAATGTGTTAACTGATTTCTAAGACAAAATGAAGCTGGATATTATCCTAAAGACCACAAGAAATCCTTTTTTATCTGTTGACCAAGTAACTCCATTCTTTTGAGCATTGTGACTACTCTGTAATGTCTTTCTCACTGGTTTGTTTTACAAGCCAGTTTTTCTTTCTTCTTTGGATAGTCTTAACATCTGTTGTTTTAGTTGGTGTTGTTCAGTTGTACTTTTTTTTTTTTTTTTTTTTTTTTTTCACTATCATTATGGAAAAGCAAAAAATTGGAGAGGGAAGATGAAAGAATTCCAAAACAGACATAAAAAGTAAAAATAAGATACCTCATCCTTCAATTGATGGGGATTGTACTTCTTTTTTATTTATTGACCACTAAGTGATAACCACTTAGAAAACTGGTCCCGCTGCATCTCTCAAAAGAAGATGATGCAAAACAGGTTGTAATGTCACTTTGTACTGAAGAAATTGTATGAGGGAAGTTCTTCAAGCTGATCTGATATTGTCAACAAAGGGAAATCCAGATGATAGAAAAATTGTTCTGAAGTATAAAATACACACCTTACAAAAAGGTATTTCCATATTTCTCCGGCCTGTTAGCTATATATGACAGATGGGCATTTCTACAAACAAATTATCCTCAAAAGCTTCTTTGTATGTGCTTGTGCACCTAGTGAGATTTCTGAATATATACATCTATCTAATGCTTGCTACTATGCTGCCAATTCTTCATTTCATGATGATATAAGTAAAGAGATTTTGTTGGTCTTGTTTACATTTTTAAAGACTCGCAGAGTGATTTGATTATAGGAAAATTCATTTCTTACTAAGCCACACAGAAAAAATATGAAATGTGTCCTCCTTACCTCTTATGGTTAGGAAGAAGCATTCCACAAGCTCACACACACATACACACACAAAGATTTAACAGTCTTTTTTTTTTTTTTTTTTTTTTTTTTTTTAAAGTTATTTTAGCAAGGCTTTTATAATTTTCATCCATGACATGCTATGGCTAGCAATATAGAACTTTGGAAAGAGATTATTTTTTTCTGTATATGATGCTTAGTTGATGCACTGA
>NC_049198.1:6122207-6178302 GCF_009769625.2 Cygnus olor | reverse complement strand
TTAAAAAAACAGATAGTGACACTCTCAAAATCCTAAGCTTTTAAATGACATCTGAATGCTACCTGCAATCAACATTTCTGTGTAACACTGGAAAAGTAAGAAGTTGCAAAGTTCTTTCCTTCTTTTTCTTCTTTTCCTCTTTCTTTCCTTCTTTTTCTTTCTTTCTTTCTTTCTTTCTTTTCTTTCTTTCTCTCTCTCTCTCTCTTTCTCCCTTTCTCCCTTTATCCCTTTCTCTCTTTCTCCCTTTCTCTCCTTTCTCTTTCTCTCTTTCTCTCTTTCTTTCTCTCTTTCTCTTTTGCTCTTTCACTCTTTTGCTCTTTCACTCTTTTGCTCTTTCTTTCGCTCTTTCACTCTTTTCCTCTCTCTCATTTTTTCCTTGTTCCTTTCTTCTTTTCTTCTTCTTCCTTCCTTCCTTCCTTCTTTTCTTTCTTTCCTTCCTTCCTTCCTTCCTTCCTTCCTTCCTTCCTTCCTTCCTTCCGTTCGTTTTAACAAACTATTCTTTATCCAAGACTGTACTTGTCAGTTTCTTTTCTTTGTTTGACTTCTACAATATAGAAAAAAAAAAAAAAAAAAAAAAAAAGACTTTATATAAAGGTAAAAGTAACATATTTTCCTTCCTCAATAGTCGTGCTGGCATGAATCTAAGAAAAAATCATATCGCTTCTAAACTTCCTGCAATAAGTAAGGGCATTCACAACAATATCCTTCTTCAGAAAGTTTTCAGGATATTACAGTACTTATACATGGGTATGACTCTTTGATTCTAAGATTCTTTAGTATGGGCACCTAAAAGAGCTCCCCAACCTTTAAAATAACGTCAATAATAAAGCATAAAGTAGGTATCAGTCTCCTGCTAAGTACACTCTCTCCCTTTGAAAATCTTGCTAATTCAAGACCATTAAAATAGATTCTCTTAAAGACTCCATTCTGTCAAACATCAAAACCAGATATATATATAGAAAGGAATTTAATTATCACTGTTCTATATCTCAAAGTGTGAATTTTTGCTGAGTAATAATTACCTAAGTTTGTCTTCAAAAGACATTTTAATTGTGCTAATACTAGTAAATATTGCTCTTTTTGGTACTGATGTGCCATTTTAATAGTTCCCACGGCTTCTAAAAGTTATTTCTTATTGTTTTAGTGTAGAAAGGATCTTACTTTAATTATGTCGTAATTGTTCGTAAGCCATAGAATCTTAACTAATGCCAATGACTTAAAGGCATATACTAAGCACAGACTTTGCTTGTGTTTGTTTTCCAGGCTCTCCCTTCTGCAGCAAAACAAACAAACAAACAAACAAACAAACAAACAAACAAAAAAAAACAGCATGAGTTTCTATGAGCTGCCTATTTGTCCTGGTACTTTTTTTTTTGTTTTTCTCTTTATGTACATAATATAAAAATTTTGTAGTGTTCTCCCTCTTCCTGCTTCCATGTTTCTGTCATCCTTTGTTGTTGTTTTTGTTCTTTCTTCTTTTTAACCTCATTTTAGTATCTGATTATCAATAGTCTTTTAAATGCAGAAGAATGTGGGTTTTGAAACTGCAATTAGGTAAGAAAATAAAACCATAAAGTCTGAAACTATGTTTCCTAACTATGCTTTTTCTACTTTGGGAAAGTTTAGCCACTTGCATCAAGATTCCATTAAAAAAAAAAAAAAAAAAAGTAAATAAATATATAATAATAATTATTATTATTTTTTTTTTTTTCTGCAGGATATTACGAATTTAAAGACCTCAAGAAATTCTTACAACAAATATTCTGGCTATGGTTTTGGCATATGATCAAAATATGAAAAGTTATTTAAAAAAAAAAAAGTTTTCAAAGTTTCTGCTGGAAGATAAATAATCCTGCTTCTCCATGTGAATCAAAGGCAAAGAGACAGAACGGACAAAGCAGATTCCCACCTGGATTTGTTTGCAAATGATTTTAAACACAGTAGTAGCTCAAAGTCTTAAATCCAGAGCCTCAGTTCTAAACCCTGCCTAAACACATTCTGCTAGAATGCATAATAGAGAGAATATTACTATTTTACAGGACATAAAGAAGTGATAGATAAGGAGAACTAAACTACATTTTCAAAGCCACTCATACATGCAAGTGAAAATTACACTTTTTTTTTTCCTTTAAAATGCGTCAGCAGGTTACTTACCTTTGTGCTGTCTCATTAACTTGCACTCCAAACTACAGCCATACCAAAATAAGTAGCAGTTAGTGTAACATAAAATAAAATCCACATTACATTTGCAAGCTTTTCTTCTTATTTTATTTTTCTTTTCTTCTTTCTTTTTCTTTTTCTTTTTCTTTTTCTTTTTCTTTTTCTTTTTCTTTTTCTTTTTCTTTTTCTTTTTCTTTTTCTTTTTCTTTTCTTTTTCTTTCCTTTTCCTTTTCCTTTTCCTTTTCCTGTTCCTGTTCCTTCTCCTTCTCCTTCTCCTTCTCCTTCTCCTTCTCCTTCTCCTTCTCCTTCTCCTTCTCCTTCTCCTTCTCCTTCTCCTTCTCCTTCTCCTTCTCCTTCTCCTTCTCCTTTTCCTTTTCCTTTTCCTTTCTTTTTTTTTTCCTTTTTTTCTTTTTCTTTTTCTTTTTCTTTTTCTTTTTCTTTTTCTTTTTCTTTTTCTTTTTCTTTTTCTTTTTCTTTTTCTTTCTTTCCTTTCCTTTCCTTTCCTTTCCTTTCCTTTCCTTTCCTTTCCTTTCCTTTCCTTTCCTTTCCTTTCCTTTCCTGCACTTTCCTTTCCTTTCCTTTCCTTTCCTTTCCTTTCCTTTCCTTTCCTTTCCTTTCCTTTCCTTTCCTTTCCTTTCCTTTCCTTTCCTTTCCTTTCCTTTCCTTTCCTTTCCTTTCCTTTCCTTTCCTTTCCTTTCCTTTCCTTTCCTTTCCTTTCCTTTCCTTTCCTTTCCTTTCCTGCACTTTCCTGCACTTTCCTGCACTTTCCTGCACTTTCCTTTCCTTTCCTTTCTCTTTTCTTTCTCTTTTCTTTCTCTTTTTCTTCTTTCTCTTTTTCTTTCTCTTTTCCTTTTCACAGTCTAAGGTATATTTCTAAGCTTTTACTTAAAAATAAAGTGTTGGCACTTTTTCTTTCCTCATGGGAACGTACTTCAGCAAAAAGTTCACATCATATAAAATTGTGTTTGTTCTTTTTCAATGTAATAAGAAACAAGGGATCTAATTAAATGGAAAAAAAAAAAAAAAAGTTTTTTATCTCAGAGCTGATTTATTAAGTATGATGTAAAAGTATTTCCTTTTAAAGTTTCCAAAACAGGAAATATTAGTATCTCAGTATATCAGTAATAAGCAATATCAGTATATTGCTTAAAAGCAGCTTGTGTCAAAATTAGTCAGAAGCCTGTATTTAGAGCTAAAGCACCTTGAAACACACTGTCCCTTATTTTGAAGAGCCTAGAAGTCATTAATCTTATTGAAAGATTAAGAAAATTTATCTTCTATGAGAAACAGGAAGACAGAGATTGGAACATAACTAAAATATTTTGAAAATCCCTGAAAATTGAAAGGTCTTAAATATTTTATAAAGATCCACTTTCAAGAAATATTTTGACTGAAATATTTCTTATTTCATACACCAGTGCATTTCATTGTAACCTTGTCAAAATGTGATTTGTGGTGGTGGTTTTACTTTGTTGGGCAGCTGAACTCCACTACAACCGCTTTCTCACTCCCCCTCCTCAGAAGAAGGGGAGGAGAGGGGGAGAAAAAAGTATGCTGGAAAGAGGAAAAAAAAAAAAAAAGACTCACAGTTTGAGATAAGGATTATTTAATTAAAGTGGAAAAAAAAAAAAAAAAGTACCCACACAAGCAAAGAGAGAGAAAAAAATATCAATGAGCAATGTTCAGCCTCGTCCCAGGAAGCAGGGCCTCAATACACATAGCAGTTGTTTGGGAGGACAGACATCTTCATAAGAGCCCCCTTCTCCTTCCCCTTTGCCACTTTTACTGCTGAGTGTGATATCATATGGTATGGAATATCCCTTTGGTTGGTTTAGATCTGCTGCCCTGGTGATGTCCCCTCTTCTTGCCCACCCCCAGTCTATTGGCTCTTGGGGGATTTGGAGGGAGTCTTGATGCTGTGGCAGCATTGCTCAGCAAGAGACAAAACACTGGTGTGATACCAATGTTGTTCTAGCTGCAAGTGCAGAGCACAGCACTGTAGGGGCAGCTGCAGTGGTATTTATCACAGCCAGACCTAGTACAACAAAACTGGAATAATTTAAATTAGAAGGATAAATGTAAGAAAATTAATATTGACAGAAGTCATAAATAGATGAAAGTGGTCAGTAGCTTGCATTAGGCACTTGGTACTAATCAGGATCAAATCTTTATCATATGGTCTACCCAAACAGCAGAAGTAGTGTCTGCTCTAAGGTCTTACATTACCCTCCTTGCCCATAGGTGCCTGTAAGTATCTAGGATGAACTGGTAATTGAAAATAGCAATAATCTACGAAGGTACATGTTTCTGACACTTTTTTTTTTTTTTTTTTTCCTTCACAGCCACAACAAGAAAGACTTTTGCAGATGACATAAACCTGGTGGAGTGTCCCAGGCACCAGGACATGCTGGGAACCACCCAGCTGGAAAGCAGCTTTGCATAAAAGGACCTAAGAATCCTGGTGGATATGAATTCATGGTAGACTATGAATCAGAAATGTTCCCTTGCAGCTAAGAAGACTAGCAGTATCTTTGGCTTCATTAGGCAAAGTATTGCCAACAGGTTAAGAGATGTGCTCCTTCCCCTCTACTCAGTATTAGTGAGGTCTCACTGGGAGTACTGCTACTACTTGAAAAAATAAAAAGAATAAGAAAAAGTAGAAAAGGAATAAGAAAAGGTAGAAAAGGAATTAGAAAAAAAAAGGAAGAGGAAGAGGGAGAAGAGAGGGAGAGGGAGAGGGAGAAAGTGAGAGGGAGAAAGGGAAAGGGAAAGGGAAAGGGAAAGGGAAAGGGAAAGGGAAAGGGAAAGGGAAGGGAAAGGGAAAGGGAAAGGGAAAGGGAAAGGGAAAGGGAAAGGGAAAGGGAAAGGGAAAGGGAAAGGGAAAGGGAAAGGGAAAGGGAAAGGGAAAGGGAAAGGGAAAGGGAAAGGGAAAGGGAAAGGGAAAGGGAAAGGGAAAAGGAAAGAATGCCATACTAAATGATGTATGTACACCTGTGGGTGGAACTGTGATATGATTAAAATAGGTAAGAAAAGCTATCTAGGATTAAATACAGAAAAGTGTAACTGTGTACTGGATAGCATGTAAATCACTTGTGTAGGCTGAAGGCATTTTCATGAAATCTTCAAGGTATTTTGGGACCAATCATGGGACTGGCAGTAATTATTTCAATGTAAGTGTGAAAAAGTTTGACATACACATAAAATGCCTTTTTTATGTATGGACTATCTCCACAAAGAGCCTGTTCCTTCCAATGAAGTTCTTGCATTACTTGGCAACTTTATCGACAACTATTTCACAGATGCTGTGAGCTTCCCAGCAGCCAACACCTTGAAATTTCTCTGTAGGGATCTGAGAACAATGTACTTGTCAAAGCAGTGTAAAAATATTTTCAGGAGTATTTCTTCAGTGTCACATTGAAGAGGGATAGACAGAGGGATAGACATATTTTTCTTTTCTAGCTTATATTAGTTGTAACATTTATTGGTAAAAAAAAAAAAAAAAAAAAAAAGACTATTTTTGAGAAATAGGCTATGGGTCATATTCTTAACTGACATAAATTGCTGCAACTTTACTCATCTGTCTTATTACTTGCGATTTTATTTGAGGGGGAGGGAATCTCATGTTTTTCTGGTTTCACCAAATATCCTTCTATTTCACCTTTCATTCTCCAGAGCACTGATTATCAGATGTTGAAGACAACATGTAATTTGGGAAACGGTGACTTTTTGCCTCAGGCAAATTCACAAATGTTTGCAGTTTTTCTGCAGGGCAGAGGTAGAATGTAATCATATGTGCCACAGGAAAAAAAAAAAAAAAAAAAATCACAGTCAAACTAGGGAGTTCTTTAGGCCAAGATTAAATTTGTCAATACCTGTGAAGAAATTAGTCCTTATGTACAGGCTGCTGCAAAGTGAGAATTACTATATTTTTAGTATAAGGGTACAGGTTGAGATTGCTCTGCATACACATCTCTATCTGAGCTACTCCTTCACACTCAGTGGGGAAAAATGGGAGCTTTTGTGACAATACTCATCCCAGGCCCACATCTAAGATAAAGGTGTGCCCATAATGAAGCATGCCATTAAAGGGTTTGATTTCCTCCCTTGAATGTAAAAATCATAGTAACTATCTCACATAGACACATCTATATTCCATTCATCAGAAAAAAGAAATCCCACCCTGTTTTGCGTGTGGTGATATGAACTGCGTAGATGTGAAGCTGTTGTGTGAAGTCAGCCTCCAATACATTTAACTTGAATCCAGTGTACTTGAAGCCAGATGAGGTTTGGCATCAATTAATACAGTAAGGAATTCAAAAGTTTTAAATGGGATCTCTTCTCTGGTGTAGAGTGAGCTGAAGAGGCCACAGTTACTTGAACAGCATCCTGTCCAACTCACCTTTCATCATCCCTGTGCCTCTGACAAGAAGCAATAGCAGGACAGCAGTCTTCCTGCCTGCACCACATAGTGTGAGATGCACCTTCTCCATCACTGGAGCAAGTACTACACCATCACATCATCACAGCCTTGCTCGTCCCTTAGCAGAAACAGGCTTACTTCACACTTTCGAACCCTGTATTTATACATGATTACCTAATCATACTGTGCATTTTAAAATACATTTTATCCACTCTCAGGATCCTATCCGAGGATTTTGGCTATAACAGACTGAAGTTATGTGGCTAGTGACAGGAAAGAAAAAAAAATATATAAAATCAATGTCTGAATTACCATGGAGTTTCTGCTCATTCATGATGGGTGACTAAGTGCAACACAGTGTACTGTTTTTAAACTGTCAGTAACCAGTAGTCTTTATTTATTTATTTACTCTAATGAGAATAGCTCACAACAACAGCAGCTTCTCATCACTTCCATCTCGTTGCTCTTGTTTACACACAGGGCTGTAAAACTTTACCTTTGCAGATTGCTTTAAAAACATAAATAAAAATAAAATCTAATTTATGTTTTTGTTCCAACGGGTTTTCTTGACAGACAGCTGCCCGCAGCTCAGTCGTTGCTCTGTTCACTGTACTTTAATTTTGAGCTTTCAAGTTTTTCTGCAGCCCATTCAGAAGTAAATTCTCAGGGAAAATTGAGCTCTGTCATGGATGGATTAGTGTTATAATAGCTGGTCACATATCTTGAATGAAACCTTTCAAAAGCAAGGCAAATGAGAAGGAAATGAAATTAATTTCATACTTCTTCAAGCACGCTAAAAGACTTTCTCTCCAAGTAATCTGTGAAGTACCACTAGTTTATTGGAGGTTCACATAACTACCATTACATTATACCTTGTCACAATCTCATATATTGGGTGACTGCTTTTTCTGAACTGATGGTACCTGCAAAGTGCACTCCATAGGCACTGAGAAGAAAATACTGTTTCTTAGATCAAAATGTATAGGTCTATAGAACAGAATAAATAAAAGTACTTGAAACAAATTGGGACATTATAGGTCATAGGTCAATGAAATCTGAAATGGAGATATATTGAGGAGATGTTGCGTTTGCTATGTGATGAACAAATAAACTGAAAGGGAAAAGGAGGGAGAGAGGAAGGAAAAAAGCAAGGCAGAGAAATCATAATAAAGTGTTTTTTCCAGACAGCTAACAGAGAAGCTACAGTCATTTCCCCTTGCAGAGGAAAAAGAGGCTGTATTGCTTTTAGCAATCCGTTTGGTTTCTTTGTCATTTGCAATGAAAGCAGCACTTCATCCCTTTAGCACATTTGTGTGTGTCTCCAAGAGGATATAATGTGTGTTTTATTTCTTCTTAGTGTAAGATAAACAAATATCTGCATTATTTTGGATAGTTATTTGATTCAGCCTTTCTTATAAAAAACTATTTGCAGGCGAGGGAAAAAAAAAAAAAAAAAACTGCAGAGATTTTGTTCGTGCATTGATGGTGTCTCAAAAAATTTTAAGTGGAAATACAGCCAATGTTTCAATGTTGATGCAGATAGACAAAGAATAGGTGCAAATCGTGATTCAGACCCTGGTTCAGGGAAGCAATCAAACATATGTTTAAAGCTTCTGGAGTACAAAAAACTATTTGCTGGCCCTGATAAATCAAGAGTCGGTAGTGCTCCCTGATTCTGCAAAATTTCTGCCCGCAAATTTTCTGGTGTAATTTGAATAGAAGATGTGATTATTTTAACATATCTTTATTATTGTAGCAATTATGACTTAGTTGTTAAGAAATTTATTTATTTCTGATTGTCAAATCATTGCAAAGCTAACTAAAATTCAGTGCTTTGTTATTGGTAGAAAAGTACTGAAAATATGGTTTATTTATGCATTTTATTTTTAAATCTTTTTTATTTCAAAAATTGACTATGCTCACACACACACAAAAAGGGACATTTCAATTGAGCACATTAAAAGAAAAAAAAAATTAAAGAGATTGTCATTAATTTAACCTTAATTTACTTACAACGATAAGGATAATTTTCACAATTTGTCTACTATTAAGACAATTCAGCTTTCTAGAAATAACAAAGTGTTCAACATTAGATGAATCATAAAATTTATTATTATTATTGGTCAGTATGAAATTTCAGGCTGGGTTATAGAGGTTTAAACCATCTTAATGTAAAATGGCCCAGCTGACTTTAATAAACCTGATGTTTATTCAATGCCAGAAAACTTTTCTTGTTCAATATAATTTTAAGCTAAAACATTCTGCTCTGTGTTTTAGCTTATTCTATATTTATTAGTAGAAGAGACTTCTCTCAGCACATACAGGACAAGGGGCACTTTTATAAACCAAATAGGTAAACAAATTAAAAGGCACTCCAGAGTCTTCTTATGTCCTGCAAATGAATTCTTCAATAAGTAGTATTATTTTCATACCCATTTAGAGGAGTTAACGAATGAGAAGAAGTAGCAGCAAAGTATCTGTAAATATTCTAGTGGAACACAAACCAAATATTGTTATAGACACACAAGCCATATATTGTTTAAGTGACTAGAGAGGGAGACTAAGTATATCATTTCCCTGACTTAGGTATCTTGTTAGTTGTTTAAAGAATGAATATGACCATGTTGCCTTCTACGTAGCAGTTGTCACAATATTTAAGAACAGCTGTTAGGTACTAGAATATCATTGTGCTGTCTGAACAGAGATCAAAAGACAAGCTCTGACTTAAAGCACATACTTTGTAAACAAAAGGTAGGAAAAAGATAAAGCTATTTTCAGGCAAAGACAGTACCACAAAAAAGCAGGACAAACCACATGTGACCCTAGGAGGCAAGGCTTTCTGCACATCAGAAACACATCTCTTTAGCAGTCTGCACTGATTTCTGCAAACAGAAATGGTCATTATACTTTAACCAAAGGCAAGTGCTTGGGGATGAAGAGATGAATAACAGTAAGCAGCAGGATGCTTTTTAAGGATGTGTGACACCACAGAAGGTGAATTCAGTGGAGAATTTCTGCAGCTATACACGCTTATTTCTCTTGGAGAAGACATATAAGTTGAATAAAGAAATTCAGTGAAATGAGTGGGATTCTTTTCATACTTATCCACTTAAAATTACAAAAAAAAAAAAAAAAAAAAAAGTACAACAGGAAAAGTGACAGTATGTTCATCAAGCAGTCCAAAAATCATAGAATCATAGAATAACCTGAGTTGCAAAGGATCCACAAGGATCATGGAGTCCAAATCCTAGTGTGGGAGTGCGGCCATGGGGGTTGACAAGCCCCATGGTTGGTGATAACATCGGACTCTTAAAGATGAGGCCATCAGGAATATAAAGAGTTGAGAAGGAACAAAGAAGGGTGATTCAGGAGACACCTTGCTGTCTTGGACTGCTTGTTACATGGAAGTTGCTGGGTGTTCGCTGTTGCCAGGCAAAGTTGTTGACCAATGAATAGTTAGTGGAAAAGTACTGCTGGGGGGTGAATGGTTGTTGTGATTTAGCCCGGCTGGGAGCCAAACACCACACAGCTGTTCGCTCACCCTCCCCCCTCCCTCTCCAGGATGGGGGAGAGAAACCGGAAAATGAAGTCTGTGAGTTGAGATAAAGACAGTTTATTAAGACAGGGAAAAGAATAACAACAATAATAATAATAATAATAGTATTAATAGTAATAATGTGTACGAGATAAGTGATGCACAATACAATTGCTCACCACCCGTTGACCGATGCCCAGCCTATCCCCGAGCAGCCGGCCCCCCCCCTCCACCCCGGCTAGCCACCCCTATATATTGTTCAGCATGACGTCAGATGGTATGGAATACCCCTTTGGCCAGTTTGGGTCAGCTGTCCTGGGTCTGTCCCCTCCCAGATCCTGCTGCATCCCTAGCCTGCTCGCTAGCAGGACAGAGAGAGGCTGAAAAGTCCTTGGCTTGGTGTAAGCACTGCTCTACAACAATTAAAACATCAGCATGTTATCAGCGCTCTTCTCATTCTAATCCAAAACATAGCACCCTGCCAGCTACTAGGAGGAAAATTAACTCTGTCCTAGCTGAAACCAGGACAATGGTATAAGAAGGGAGCCTGTCCTCAGTAAGTAGACGACGTTATGCCCTCAGTATAAGAGTTGAAATTATGCCCTCAGCATAAGAATGGAAGTTATGCCCTCAATAAGAGGGAGTTGAAGTTATGTCATCAATAAAGTAGTAGCAGTTACTGATCCTAAAAGAATCCTGGTGTCCGAGTGGTCCTTATGCCACATCCTGGCTCCACGTAGGACCTCCCAGCTCCGTGCCGTTCCCTTGGGTCCTGTTGCTGTCCCCAGAGAGCAGAGCTCAGCACCTGCCGCCCCGCTCCCCTCATGAGGGAGCTGCAGGCCGCCATGAAACCTCCCCTCATTCACTCCAGCCTGAGCTGAACAAACCACGTAATCTTAACTGTTCCTCATGTCACATAAAATAAATCTCTGTTCAAGAGCAATGTGCAAAATGACACAGCCATCTGATTAGTGGAGGCAAGCAACATATTGTTATGAGAGTCCTCAGAATCTTCCTCTATTCATAGCCCAGCCATTGATTAATATGAGTTAATGCTGCAGGTTAAAACTTTCCAACAGCCCCCAGGCAGCCTGACATAGTGGAAGGAAGGAAACTAGGTCTAGCAAAACCCTGGGAGGTTAATCTGCCAGTTATTTAGTAATGCAAATAATTGTTCTGTACAGTAGGCCCATGGAAGGGCAAGCATACAGTCCAAAGCAGAATAGTGTCTGACCACAGATAGGAAAAACAAACATCTTCTGTGTTAAATTTGTGTATCATCAATTAGGAGAAGAAAAGAAGGTAAAGAGCTGCAGTTTGACCTGATGTTGCTTCGCAGGGAGGACCGTGGTTTCTGGTCTTGAGGAAGGATTTATTTATTTATTTATTAATAATACTATCAAAAAGGCATGCTGACTTTTTACATATTGGATTACTCATAATTCATTAACGTGAACAGCTTTTGAAGAAATATATCCTCAAAAAGTACCAAATCTAAAAAAAAAAAAAAAAGCTACTGCTTTTTCTTTTTCTTTTTTTTCTTTTTTTTTCTTTTTCTTTATTTTAATTTTAAAGACCTAGAATATATTTCAGTGGGACTCAAATGTGCTTTAAATGTGAGAACCATCTCTCGTAAGTTCAGCTATACAGTCTGACCAGACTTGGTGAATGAGGGAGAGGTAGATAGAGGGAGGAATTTGTCTCATCCTATGACAAGTGTATGAGAAGGGATGAATTGCGTTCTGGAGTCCTGGTGTCCCTCTGTGGACTAAAGTAGAAACCTATTTTGGTAGGTTAGACTACATAGCTCAATTTTAGATGTTTGAAGTTAGGCAAGATATATATCTCCAAATGCACTCTGACAAACTTTTCCAAAAGACATCTATTACCTGAAAAATCTTGTAACTTTTGCTAACAGTGTGATTGCTCAGAGAACTAAAACACTGGCTACAAGATTTGACACCGGAGATACAAACCAGAAGCACCCAATAAGGCTTTTGAATGGCCAAAAGCTTAGGTGGTGTAACTATTCAGAGACCTAAATGAGTAAGTGAGCAATTTACATCTCTTGAGGCCCTAAAATCATGCATATATCCAATATTGGTGACAGTGTAGTTTGACAAAAGAAAGGTTGGTGCGGAAAAAAACAAACAAACAAACAAAAAGCCTTTGGGTAGCATTACAGCAGGAGCCGATGCATACTCTATCAATAAAACAAGTTAGGCTCATACCTCAGTAAATCTGCAACCTCCTGTAACACAGGGGTATAAGAAAGTCAGAGAGATATGCTGGCCTAGGACCATGTAGCAAATTATAAAGCTAGCAATGTTAAAATCAATATAATATCTGACTGTCAGCCAATGCAATTTATTCAAAACAGGTTAAATGCACTCCTGCTATTTCCTCCTTTATAAGGAACTTGGCAGCCTCATTCTGTTATCAAGTGCAAAGTTCTCTCTGCGATCTGACTGGGAAAGAAATGAACGCAACTTTGAAATATTCCATAAATGCAGAGTGATATAGGGGCTGTGACAGGCATGAAATCAGACTGAAACTTTTTATCTGCTGCATATCAGGTTAGCAGTGAGATGAGACGACCTTTGCTAGATATTTTTCCCCAGAGGCAAAAAAGTATAAAAGAGTATTTTGCACACATACATCTTCATCTTTCATCTTAAAGAACTGTATGAATATCACAGCAATTAATTATTAGTGGATTATCATTGTTAAGGTGATGTAGAAAAAATACTGTGCAAGAATTAGGGCTCTATTTTACTTTATTAAGCTCAAAACAACTCATGAAAAAAGACTCCTTCAACTCAGTGCAATGCCAATGCCAAAGTGGAATGGAAATTTCTGGGCCAAATGATTGTGCAGTAGTTACACAGCTGTGAATCTGAAGCAGCTCACTGAAGTAAATGGTACTAGATTAAGGTAAAATTTGTTATAGGATGAGAGCTAGACATACAATCTACAGGTGTCCAAAATCTATATTTGAACAATGTCAAAGTGCCTGTGTTTTGCTTAACCATACTTCTTCCTCAAAGAATAATGCAAGTCATATGTCCTTTTTTTTTTTTTTTCATTTGTTTTATTTTATATGGGTAAAAGAATAAATAAATAAAAAGAATAAATAAAAAGAATAAATAAAGTAAAAGAATAATTAAACTAATAATAATTGTTACTATTCTTAGTACTACTACCATCTCTTAGTCTTCTTGTTTATAGCTGAATATTTATGATTTTTATTTTTTTTAACAACATTTCAATTCATTCAGGCTGGGGATGGAAATAAAACTGGTAGTTACCCACGGAAAATGAATTATGCACCAAATTGTAAATATTCCATTTCCTTTTCTGATCTGAAAGTCCCCAAAGAAATATGAAGACTTTATTTAAAATTCATCTGCAGTGACATTTCCTGGCTGCAGAGAGCACTCCCAGAAATGCACAAGTATTTGTGAAAAAAAGATAGCTTTTTATGGGAATGCTACTGGTTTTTTTTGTTTGTTTGTTTGTTTTGTTTTGTTTTGTTTTGTTTTCCGGCCAGTCTCCTCGTTCCTTCCCAAATCAAATGAAATACTTTTCAGTGATGTATTGCAAAAGAATAGACGTAAATAAGTGCATATTTCAAAAACAGGCTTTTACTTATTTATACAGATGAATTTATTTAGACCACAGGATAAAGATTCATTCAGATAAAATGTTTATTACAAGACGCATAAAGGCTGAAGGACAGGTTTGATACACTATCTGCTGACAAGTAAACAAAAAGGCACATGGGTATAACATTCCAGCAACAGAATAGATAATTTCTTCCATAGCCTTGACTGTTTGTTAAGGAAATAATATTCTTTACATCTGTTTGAGCTTTCTGCCTGAAGCACACTATCAGCTCTCTTTAATTAGAGTTGGGATCTTTTGGTTATGATGCACTTTTAAAGAAAATGCAGTGAAAACAAAACCATCACTTTTGTCATTATCTCACAGAATTTTCAGGTATTTATTGAAATTCTTTTTTTGTCATGTAGTAGTTTTGTCATGTAGTTTTTACTTCTATGGGGGATGGGACAGGGGGATGGGACAGGGGGAGAGGGAAGTCTGTTTTTCTTGGTACATGCTCAAAACTTGCTATTTGCTTACATATTTTGTTTCTTGGTTAGGAAACCAAACTAAATAAAACTCATATATTCTTTTTTATTAACTGATTATTTTTTGAGAAAACATAAAGTTGAGCTCTGAGTTCTCTGTATTTACTTGGCTCTGTTCGAACATTTTCTGCAACAACATCTTCTTGTTTTGGTTTAGTTTGTTCTTTTTTTCCTAAGTTGCAATGAAATTTTGTCAAGTTTACTAAGAATCACTCCAAAAGGTCCATAGAAGGAGAGTGCTGAGTGACCTTCAGATCCAGCTGACTCATCAAATGCACCTTGGTTGTATTCAGACATATTTGTGCACTAGCACCGCTCGCCACTTAGATAAACACAGCATCACCCAGGTAAGTGTGACTTAGTCATCGCCTGCTCCCTTTCCAGTTCAGCGAGCAGAAATAGGCCAATCCACAAGGCAAGCATTGGATTCTGTGATAAGAGAAAGGCCCAAAGACGAGCCGGCGTGGAAGAAGACCGGCCTGGCTCAACAGAGAGTTGCGGCTTGTGCTTAGCAGGAAAAAGAGGGTTTATAATCTTTGGAAAAAAGGGCAGGCCACTGAGGAGGACTACAAGGATGTAGCGAGGCTGTGCAGGGAGAAAATTAGAAAGGCCAAAGCTCATCTGGAGCTCAACCTGGCTACTGCCATTAAAGACAACAAAAAATCCTTTTACAAATATATCAATGCGAAACGGAGGACTAAGGAGAATCTCCATCCTTTACTGGATGCGAGGGGAAACCTGGTTACTAAGGATGAGGAAAAGGCTGAGGTGCTTAATGCCGCCTTTGCCTCAGTCTTTAGTGGCAATACCGGTTGTTCTCTGGACACCCAGTGCCCTGAGCTGGCGGAAGGGGATGGGGAGCAGGATGTGGCCTTCGCTATTCATGAGGAAATGGTTGGCGACCTGCTAAGGAGCTTGGATGTGCGCAAGTCGATGGGGCCGGATGGGATGCACCCGAGGGTACTGAAAGAACTGGCAGAGGAGCTGGCCGAGCCGCTTTCCATCATTTATTGGCAGTCCTGGCTATCGGGGGAGGTCCCAGTTGACTGGCGGCTAGCCAATGTGACACCCATCTATAAGAAGGGCCGGAGGGCAGACCCGGGGAACTATAGGCCTGTCAGTTTGACCTCAGTGCCAGGAAAGCTCATGGAGCAGATTATCTTGAGGGTCATCACGCGGCACTTGCAGGGCAAGCAGGCGATCAGGCCCAGTCAGCATGGGTTTACGAAAGGCAGGTCCTGCTTGACGAACCTGATCTCCTTCTATGACAAAGTGACGCGCTTGGTGGATGAGGGAAGGGCTGTGGATGTGGTTTACCTTGACCTCAGTAAGGCTTTTGACACCGTTCCCCACAACATTCTCCTCAAGAAACTGGCTGCGCGGGGCTTGGACTGGCGTACGCTTCGCTGGGTTAGAAACTGGCTGGATAGCCGGGCCCAGAGAGTTGTGGTGAATGGAGTTAAATCCAGTTGGAGGCCAGTCACAAGTGGTGTCCCCCAGGGCTCGGTACTGGGGCCGGTCCTCTTTAATATCTTTATCGATGATCTGGATGAGGGCGTCCAGTGCACCCTCAGTAAGTTTGCAGATGACACCAAGCTAAGTGCGTGTGTCGATCTGCTCGAGGGCAGGAAGGCTCTGCAGGACGATCTGGATAGGCTGGAGCGATGGGCTGAGATCAACTGTATGAAGTTCAACAAGGCCAAGTGCTGGGTCCTGCACCTGGGGCGCAACAACCCCAAGCAGAGCTACAGGCTGGGAGATGAGTGGTTGGAAAGCTGCCTGGCCGAGAAGGACCTGGGAGTATTGGTTGATAGTCGGCTGAATATGAGCCAGCAGTGTGCTCAGGTGGCCAAGAAGGCCAACAGCATCCTGGCCTGTATAAGAAGCAGTGTGGCCAGCAGGTCTAGGGAAGTGATTGTGCCCCTGTACTCTGCTCTGGTGAGGCCGCACCTCGAGTACTGTGTTCAGTTTTGGGCCCCTCGCTACAGGAAGGACATGGACGTGCTCGAGCGAGTCCAGAGAAGGGCGACCAAGCTGGTGAGGGGTCTGGAGAACAAGTCTTACGAGGAGCGGCTGAGGGAGCTGGGCTTGTTCAGCCTGGAGAAGAGGAGGCTCAGGGGAGACCTTATCGCTCTCTACAGTTACCTTAAAGGAGGCTGTAGTGAGGTGGGGATTGGTCTGTTCTCCCACGTGCCTGGTGACAGGACGAGGGGGAATGGGCGAAAGTTGCGACAGGGGAGTTTTAGGTTGGATGTTAGGAAGTACTTCTTTACCGAAAGGGTTATTAAGCATTGGAACGGGCTGCCCAGGGAGGTGGTGGAGTCACCATCCCTGGAGGTCTTTAAAAGACGTTTAGATGTAGAGCTTAGCGATATGGTTTAGTGGAGTGCTTAGCGTTAGGTCGGAGGTTGGACTCGATGATCTTGAGGTCTCTTCCAACCTAGAAATCTGTGTCTGTGTCTGTGTCTGTGACAAGAATCACCCTTTAGAGCTAACTGTTTTACTGTTTAATTGTTTTAGCTTAGCTAAATTTTGGGGCTCTGATCACTGGGTGTTTGAAGTTCTAAGCAATTAATTTCACTGTCAATTTGTGAAAACCAGTTTCTTCTTAACCAACTCAACAAAATCCTTGACCATAAGGCTGTATGGCTCTGGAAGCTGCAAATTGTATTAATTCCCTCTTCCTTTCCATTTCTTTCTCTCCAACACTTTACTTGTAATATACTTCATTTTGATCTGTTGGACCATGACTTCTAAAAAGAAAAAAAAAACGAGAATCAATCAAACAAACAAACAAAATGTAATCTTGGTTTCCTTCTCTGGCACCCTTAAAGTACCATTTCTTAGATTAAATAGAAAACACTTTGGTGCTGAATTACTTATGTGAAATCCCAGCTTATCTTTGTGATGAAACACACTTAGATCATTTTCCTTTTCTCTTATAGGCTTATATTACAGTTTTCAGTACAAGCTGTATGTACTCAGTAACTCTTTCTTGACACACAGGACTTCTTTTCTGCCTGGAGATTGATGCTAAATAGTGATACCACACTCTCTTAGACTCTGACTGCTTCTTAAAATAAATTAATAATTTTTAAAACTATATATATGTTCCATTAAAGTTAATTAGAAATACCTTGTCAAAATAAATTCAGGCAGGATGTGCTGTTTCAATTTAGCATTTGTCCCTTTTTTCACTACAAAATAATATGTACTTTGATCATTTCTCTCTTTCAAAAACTGTAGCATTGGTGAAATGTAGGAATTTGACTTTGTATTGTGCAGTTAACTTCAAAGTTTTTTTTTTTTTCTTTTGTTGCTGTTATATTTTTAATATCTTTAATGTTATTCCACACTTCCTTAGACTTTGTAGTGCATCATACCACAATATGTCCAAATTTAACATGCAAGGATTTTATTTTATTTTATTTTATTTTATTTTATTTTATTTTATTTTATTTTATTTTATAATCGTTAAAAGCAATTACCGCTTACTATTGATTAAAACATCCAGTTAGAACTACCTGGGAATGCTCTGATGAAATAGGATTTTGATGTAAAATCCTAATTCATCAAAGTTGAAATGTTTCATAGAAGTATCAGTTGCCATTAACCAACACTAAAACACATTTAGGTTTCTGTTGGATCAGATACTGCTTTTCTTAATATATGTCTGTATGTGTGTGCTAAAAACTCTGGAGAGACTTTGATAACTTTGAGTTGCTTGTTTTTGAATAGGCTTTAAAAAGTATCCAAATTTTATACAGTGAATCCTAGAACCTTCAGACATTTATATATACATTGATAAATTTAGACATCAACTCTCATCTAGGTGGCACACCTGCAGATAGATAACATCTATCCTGGAAACAAAAAAGAGCACTGAGAAGGACTGTATGATATTTGCAATACAAAGAGACAGTTCCATCACAGAACCATAGGTTTATTTCTATTTAATTTGTAAAATTCTCCTATGAAGTGATGGAAAATTACCTTTATTTTATTATATAAACATATATTTATATTCATATCTATATCATCCAAAGAAAGATTGAGAATGCTGCTGATAATTACAAGTGGCAAACAGTATTGCTAATTTTATAAATACGTTACACGTATGTTCCCCATTATTCTTCTTCAGATGCAGACACATTTGTTAGTTATCACTCAATCAACTTTTAGTATATGCTTTCTGAGATCATACATTCTTGGATGTTCTGCATTTCAATTCAAGAAGACTTTAACTGGTTGCTTGTGATTAAAAAATCTGTAAATAGTCTAGTTTATTAGTTGTTAATAATGAAAATTACCTGCTCATTTTCCGCAATAACCCAGTTATTTCCAAGTTGTTGTAAAGAGGAACTTTGTTATTAATATGGCACTCCTACATGGTGTCACCCCTTCTTGTTGCAGCAGGAATTAAACTGAACCTCACAAAGTCCTATGTAAAAAGAGCAGTTATTTGGGGCACATCCCATTTTCAGAAACTAATATGTTGCAGCATATAACTCCCTATTCCCATTTATAATCCATCAGGAATCCGGGATCTAGCACCTGTCTCCAATATTTGAAAGAGCAGTTCCCCAATGTCTTTTAAATCAAGACACGCTTTTCCTTCTTCTTCAGAAGACAAGTTATTCAGTGAGTGAGAATATCTGGAGACCACCTGAAGAAGAAATGACTTATCATCTGGTATATTTTATCTTTTGAATGCTCCTGCTGGTATTCGTCTTTGCACAAAAATATTGTCAGAACATGGTGCCAGAGACTGAGGGATGCCACTACAACTGGGTGGTGGTGTGGAAATGTGTGAAGTGAGAAAGTTTGTTTCAAATCATTACTTTTTTTTTTTTTTTTTTCCTCGGGGCGGGAGGGGGGGAGATCAATTCCTTCAGTAGTAAGAGTCTAATCCCCAAAAGATCCACATTCGTCACAACATATGAAGGGACTTTTTAGCATTTTCATTAATTACCACCTCTTTAGGCTAGAATCTTTAGGTTTCTTCTTCCATTGTGTTCACTTGCCAGAGGTAGAAAAAAATCACCTGTGTCTCTTGTGATTAAAGCCTCACTTCAGAACTAAGGCTTCAAAAACTCTTTAGTTTTTCTTTTTTTTTTTTTTTGTATTCTACTGCCTGTCTCCATGGAGTTCCTTGAAAAGTAGTAGCAATCAAGAAATATAAAGGGGGGGGGGGGGGGGGGGGGGGGGGGAGATGAAGGAGAGGCAGAGAGAAAGAAGAAAAATGAGAGAAAATGAAATAAATAATAAATTACTAAATAAGACTTTACTAAATAAGACTTTAGTCTAACACACCTATTATCTCAGAATACATAATATAGTGTATAATGTTCCTAACTTAGAAGTTAAAGCATACTTTCAAAAAAAAACATCTCACAGCAAAATATATTTCCTGCAAGTCCTCACCAAATTTTCTTCTCTAACTCAACTTCTTAACGTCTTCAGTCGGGTCAGCTTTTAAACAATCAGGTACATTATGTTTTGCAAATGGTCCTTTATTTAGACAGCCTTTGCTCTTTCTTCTGCACTTTCATGAGTATAAATACTTCTTACCCATGTTCTTTTGCTATGAAATATAAACTAACAGGCCCCATGAATTTAGACCTAAATTTAGTGAATAGTCTCTGATGTAACATATCAGTTAAGCCCTGATGAGCCTATTGAAATCAGCAGGAAGATTCACATTCAGTGAGTCTCTTCAGTGAGAATTGGATCAAGACCTTAGCAATGTTTAAAGCATTCACTGAGTTCAAGTTCCAGATGCAATATTGTATCCGCAATATTGATGGCAGTAAACCAGACAGGCAGAGCTGAGTTAGAGCCAAAATGAGCTATTGGTACATTCATCTGTTAAGACCATAAAAGTAATAAAAGAATGGAACAAAGTAAGTAGCACAGAGAAAAAATCAGTCATCGCATGCAGTTTTCTATGAGCTACCTGACTGCAAACATTGTTTTTTGTTGTTGTTATTTTGTTGTTGTTTTGTTTTGTTTTGTTTTTATTTTGTAGTATCCTTAAAAATAAACAAAGTGGATACAAATATTAACAAATAAATAAATAAAAAATCAAAAACCACCAAAGCATTTTATCAGTTACAGAAAAATGTATTTTGAAAAAGGTTATAATAACTATTTACTTAAAAAATTAATATTTCTGCCACACTTAGACTGAACTTTTTCACACCTAATGTTACTTTTAAAAAGCAATGTGTTTAGCTAAAGGGGATTGTTTCCTGTAGCCTATAGTAAGGGCTAGACATTGCCAGATATCCCTGACATACTCTTGGAGGTATTTTCTGTACTGTCTGATCAGGGTGGGATAGATGTTAATCTTCCAGATAACCAAAGTTATTTACATTAGTGGAAAAGCATCTGGTCAATAATTTGCTTTGCTAGGTATTTTTTTTTGTCCAGCTTACTCATAAAGTTTATTTCAGTATTTATCTCACATTTAAATAGCTAAAGAACTTATATTACACAGGGGATAGACAGCAACTAAAATGAGATCTGTTATTAGCTGAATTTTCAAATCAACTAAAATAAGTCAGAAATGTTTTTATGAGTCTTAGAAGAAAATGTTCTTACTTGTAGGAAAAAAAAAAAATGAGGGACATAACAAAGTCAACATAAGATGAACAGAAAGTTGGAACTTTCTCAGAATTTAGTTGAGTACGTCCTGGCGACTGTAATCTTCACCACACAGTACAGGCTGTTGTGTAAAGACAACTGGAAAAAAAACACAAGAGCAGAAGACCACCGAAAAGGAATAATGAAGCTGGTTTTGGTCATTGCAGTGGAAGGAAGCAGCATCAAAAATGCAGAGAATATGTACCCTACATAGATCCCAGTTTCAACTGGCAATGAGCTCCAGAACTGAATTCTTTCCTAAAGAGGGGGCTGCAGTGTCATGGTCCAGCTTCCACACATAAAATATAGATTTCAGCTTAGAAAGCACTCATTTCAGAAAATAAATAAATAAATAAAATAAATATATATCATTAAACAAAGCTTTTCTACTTCTTAAATAATGATTCATAACAAATAAGTCATGCAGCAGACTCTTCATGTTGTTCTTAAATAACTGACAGAGGTGCCTGATGCTTAAGGGTTCATTTGTCTTTGAAACTCCATTTTAACGAGGTGGCCTGACTACACCTTTAGTACCAGTGTCCATGCCTGGAAAAGAAATAAAATATAAAGTGTAGGCCTTTCTCTTTAGTTGTTCTTGTTGTCTCACAGAGATTTTGTCATGCTTCATGCCTTATATAATAGCTGTTGCAGACTCTTTTCTTCAGTTATTTACCTTTTTTTGACTGGTATGTAGGGAGCACAGGTCCAAACCTGTTCAGTTAGCAGTTAAACTGTGTTCATGGAACTAGACAGCTTATTCCAAGTGATATTTAAATAACTTTTGGATCTAATCTTCAACATCAAAATCAGATAGCTAAATACAAAAAAAAAAAAAAAAAAAAAAAAAAAAAAAAAAAAAAAAAAAAGCCTTAAAAAACACTTGATGTGGTAATCAAAACTGGATTATATTACTATTTGCTATAAATAAATCATAGAATCATAAAATCATAGAATATCCAAGGTGGAAGCAACCCACAAGGATCGTCGAGTCCAACTCCTGAGTCCCCAAAGGACCACTCAAAAAATCAGACAATATGACTGAGAGTGTTGCCCAAACACTTCTTGAACTCCAGCAGGCTCAGTGCCGTGACCACTTCCCTGGGGAGTCTGTTCCAGTGCTCAACCACCCTGTCAGTGAAGAACCTTTTCCTGATATCCAGTCTAAACATCCCCTGTCACAGCTTCAAGCCATTCCCTCAGGTCCTATTGCTGGTCACCAGAGAGAAGAACTCACCACCTGCCTCTCCGCTCCCACTTATGAGGATGTTCTATAACTAAAAATCCCTGTTCTTGCATCCACTGAAGATTTGATGCACAAAAGTAATTTAATGTGATCTACCAATAAATACCAGAAGCCTGTGATCCAGAAGAGGTCAGACTAATCTAATGGTTCTTCAGGTCTTAAAATTTTTAAATATGTGAAATCCAGGAGATGACATCCGATCTGTTCAGGTTAGGCTCATAATGTGGTACACAGACAAGAGATGTCATGGTTTAGGTAGTCCAACCGCCTTCACTGGAAATATTAATGAGATAAGAGTGATAGAGGAAAAAAATGCATCACTAAATAGTAAGTGCAAGATTTAACAACATGGTTAGGCTCTCTAAGCATGTTTAGAATTCTCCTAACCTCAGATTGATTTCCTTAAATCAATTAAATCAATGGGAGGCTTGAAACTCAAACAGGAGTCAGAATTCTAAATCTATCTTTGGGACTGGGCCTGAATTGCCCCATTATGCACATCTGAATATATTCTATGTTGACATGGCTATAGCGAATTCCATTCTCTGGCTCATAAACATATTAAGTCTAATTGTGACTCTTTTTGTGGCATTTTGATTTCTGACCGTGAACATTACCTCCTGTTCAACAAGCTCTGGTGTAATTTCCCATTTTGTTTCATTGAAATAAAGGAAGAAAGGAAACCGTCTTGTGAGTCTTTCATTTTATAGACAGCTAGTCATTTCATTAACACTTTTCATATTCTTGTTTGTCATGATGACTGACTATAGTAAAAAGATTTTCTTCCCATTAACATATGATGGAGCAGCACTTTTTTCCCAGGGATATATTGATCGGGTGAGCAGTACATTTATTAAAACATAACCAGCATCAACTTGCTGGCTCGTGAGAATGGTGCACACTTTAACCAATTAAATAGTCATGAAGAATAAAAAAATCAATATTTCATGGATCTTTCTACTCCAGACTTTGCCTCTAGATTTACAAAATGAATAAACAAATAGATATAAATCATATTATTTTGATTTTTAATTATGTATTGGGTCAGAAGAGAATCGTCACAATTATCTGGAGCAAGATTAACATTAGTCAGATAAATATACTTCCATGATTCATAAATTACTATAGTAAGAAAATGAAATTAATATGGATAAAAATCAATTTCATTCTGTTTTAAAAGATTTACAGTACATATTTTTCTTGTTCAGAAATGACATTTAATATTTGTTGTATCCATTTTTGGAAGGCCAACTTCAGTATGTAACAGAAAAATGAGTGTTGAGAAGCAATTCGAAGTAATGAGCAACCACATGACTGAAGACAGACCAACTACATTGTCATATTTAAAGGAAGCATCTCAAAAAGTCCTTCTATTCTCTGTTATTCCTTACATTATTCAGTTCTTTCTATCTCACTGCAATTTTTACAGTACTTGACATGTGAAGGAACCAGATCTCATGCATTACTAACTAAAAAAATAATCATTTCTATTTTTATAAAGATTTTTTTTAGCCCACATTTCTGAAAAACAATATAGAAGGCCTGGAGTATATGAAGAAATTGTAGGAAAATAAGAATAATAATATTAATACATGTACAAGATGCATGGATAGATTTTTAATGACAATTTCATCATTTTGGAAAATTCAACTTGTTTTCAAGAGCATGTAGTTAGCAATACTACACAACAAAATCACAAGTCTATTCTGAAATTTTAGACTGTTTTATTTTTATTTATTTATTTATTTATTTTAAGAAATCATTCACAGTTAATCAATACAACATAGCTGGAGTACTGTTTAGTTGTGTGATAATCTCCATAAGTCTCTCTCTTTTGTAAACCTCTTTCACATTGTTTCACTGGTTAAAAAGGATAATAGAGCCCTCATATTAGGAGAAAGTTACAGTTTAGATAGCAAAGCAGCGTACACTCTAAAGCTCTGAGTGCAATTGTTCACAACTTTTTACAATTATTTGATGAAATAAAGAGTGACACAACTGTTCCTAAAAGCAGGGTGTTAAAATGCCCTGACATCATTTCCTCTAAATGAGCCCTTGTTAAGCACTGACAAACTCCAAGGAGATGTAAGTGTACCAGCATGTGCTGCAGACAATTGGTGACCCATGCGAAAATAAATGAAAGGTCTCTTTACTAAGTTAAAACAAACAAACAAACAAACTCCAAGTTAGGTGATGACAACTGTACACTTCAGACAGAAGGTATTTCAGAAAGGTAGATAGGAATAGATAGGGGATGTAAATTAGCACTTACGTTATGCTGAATGAAGAGTGCAGGACATTCAGAAAGCTACTAATAGTGGTATACTATAGATCACTCTTTCTAATAACTCCAGAAAAGATGCTGTAGCAGTCACCAGTTGCAAAACTCTGGAGATTATCCTGCTGGTCATCACAGCTGCAGAAAGAAGCCAGTAAGTGGATGAAAGGATGTTTATTAACCAAGAGGATTTGCTGTCACTTAAAGATTCCAGTAGCTAGCTTCATTTTTCATTTTATTTTATTTTTTTTCCTTAACACACTCCCACCACTCAAAGCACAGGCTGTACTAATTAAAATGGAATATTGGTGTGTTATTTCTATTGTTAGATAAATTGCTTTGAATTTTACCCTTGAGCATTTGTTAAAGCTGAGCCTATATTGAGGCATGCATGCATATTTTATTAAGGGTTAAGAAAAAAAAAAAAAAAAGAGATTCCTGAAATTAAGACAATGATTTCAAACTGAACAAAACTCTAGATGGATGATTCAACCAACTATATTCATACACGCACCTGTTTTGTGCACAGGGCAATTTTTATGCGGACCAGTTAGCTAACAAGCAGCACATCTACTCAGCCTGCAAGCTGCAAGTACAAATGCATGGTTATGAACCCAGAGGGACACACATGAAGGACAGCAGGCTTTAAAAGCAACCTTTCATATGAAATGACTTTTGACAAATAGTTCAAGGGCTACTGTTCCCTTGTAGAAATGTTTGTTACTAAACATAAAGTTTAACATTCCAATTATTTTAACCTTTTTAATAAACATTTTGGATAAACTATTTGCAATACAAGTTCCTGTAAGTAGCAAAAAAGAAATGTTTATCTTTTTCATTTTCGAGTCTGCAAAATGACTTCTATTCAAATTACTGGGGAGACTTTCAGGAGATTCAGTGGGTATTGAATTAAACCCTAAAAGAGATCATTATTTTGGTACTCTTGCTGCTTATTCTGTTATCAGTATTATTGAAAACATAAAACTTGAAGAATGGTGACCATAACAAAAATCATTTGAGAACATGTCTCTGTGAGTCTTAAAATTAATCAGCTGCCTTTCCAAGGGGTAAACAGTCCTGAAGATCCCGTAACTACGAAAGATACTGAGAATGAAATCAAAGCTGAAAATGAAGTCATTAAAATGAAGGAAAAAATGAGAGTCACAAAGAGTCTTCGGATAAAGAGAAAATTCGTACAGAATGAGGATCTTATCTGACTTAAACAGATGATAAATAGAAATCTGCTGCTTTCACCAAGCACAAATATATTTCATGGGTTTGCATTAGAGACAAATACATAGTGCGACTGAGGGGGCAGGAAGAATAGCTAAATAAAGAAGGATTTTCAGTTCTGTTTTTATGCTGAAAGTGTTGAAAAATGTTCCTGAGCATAATCCTGTGAACAGCTATGTTAAAATATACTTCATTTTCTTTTGTAATTAGAAAATTGCAATTGGTTTAACCCATTTAAGTCAACAGAACCCATTAGTTTATATGAAAATTAGGAAACAGGCACAGAGATTGAAGTGTTTCATGCACAAAAGTCAACTTTATAAAAAGAATTAAAGATGTGCAGAGCTAACAATATCTGGAGAACGGACAGAAGACATAGCTTCATATCTCTCTTAAACAGCGATAGAGGAAGAAACCAAGACTAACTTGATAATGATCAGGTCATAGGTGCAAATAATCCCTCTGTTTTGTTTGGTTTTGGCTTTGGTTGTTTGTTTTGGTTTATTTATTTTTTTCACATTCCACTGAAAGATTTTAAAGCAACTTTGGTGATTCTTACAAGAACAGCACTGAACAAGTCACTAGATTAGTTTGTGTGGAAAGACTCTGTTTCTATGATTTTGGGAATGTTCTTTTTAGATTGCAGAGGATCATCCAGTGCTGGAAGAAATATTCACCAGTTCCCCAGTTACTTTTGAAGTAACTAAGTATTAGCTTGAATTTAATTTCATGATTTGTAAACAGGTAAAAACAAAGTTTCAAATCCTGAAAAGTGCCTGGGAATTTCACACTCCAGGAAAGGCAGATTCAGACAATGAAGACTGAGATCAGTTTGAGCTAGAAGGAAACAGTTTTCTGAATTTCTATTTGTGTCCAAAAGTAGTAAATAAAAAATGGGACTATTACTTTGGAAAAATGCAATTCTGTTGTATTCAGTTGTACCACTGGGGAGAACCAGGAAGTTGAGGGCAGAAACTCCCTTTGCTCTACTTAGTTTTCTCCAGTAAAGAAAATGAATAGCTGGGGAGACAAGGGAATTTCCTTGTTATCTTATTATAATATATATAAGTGATTCATTGCACAGATTGTTACAGACATCTCTGAGTATGAGTCCTTTAATTTTCTCATAGATTTATAGGAATCCATTTACCTTAGGTCTAAGGCAGCACGTGCATTTTTGAGAGTAGAAGCAAGTTTCTGTGCTGTAAGACCTACAAAATACCAAGAACATTGCTCTTAATGTCTCTGCTAGACACTGCTTACTACCTTCCAAAAGTATCCTGAGATCTACAATTAAGAAATGCAACAAACATGCTAAAGATATGAATTAATTGTTGTTGTGTAATGCATTAATATTACCAAGTATTTATTCTTCCTCACGATTGGAGGGTTGGCAAATCTTCTTATCTTCTCCGCTTATGTAAAGGATTAAACCATTAAAGTTTATGTCTAGTTTCAGGAAGTAAAAAAAAAAAAAAAAAAAAAAAAAAAAAAAAAGACAGGAATGTGATGAAAATTATAGCTTATACCCATTTAATGAGTCACTTGCCATCAATACATAAAGTGGCTCTGATATTTTGGGGGTGAACAGGCTGTTATTAATCTTGTCCATTGTCTTTAATGCGTGATAGAGCACTAATGGGTATGCAGTAAACAGAAACAACTAAGTAAATTTGCTGGAAAATGCTCTGGAAGGTAACACCCTCCTCCACTTGACTATAACAGCCTTTCCACCATGATCAATTAAGCACCGTTAATAAAATAAGATACTCAGCCAGAAATATATTTTTAACCTTGTTCTCTGAATGAAACAATTCCAGAGTCACCATCCCCCTCTTTCACTTTCAGACTTTATATTAAGAAGTTAACAGACATAAGGAGTGGAATTTGTTTAGTCTGAGTAAACAAGGATGTAGGAGTGGGAGAACAGTCTACATGACCAAGGGCATTTGAAAGGTGAAGAAAAAAGAGACAGAAATTCCTTAGGATGGTTCAAGGGTGTATAATTAAGAATAACGGGATAGAAATGGGCAAGAGAAAAAGTGAAATAGCAAAAGCCCCATTTCTTGAGTCATTCAAATAAGATTCAACAAAGCATTAAGACTGTAATCAGTAGACACAAAATTAATCCTGTTCATCTCTGGAAGATACTAAAAATGTGGAGTGAAGTACTTGTGTTATCTTTCCTCTCTCCTCTCTCCTCTACATTCTAAAAAATTTAACTAATCTCTCCTGAAAAGTTTTCATTCCATGTACTGACACAACATTCCCAATTCCCACTCCACCTTTGTGCATATGTGTTTGCAGATTTGAACATGCTTCATCCATTGGGACTTTCTAAATTCTAAATTTAAGAGTTATTATTATTTTTTTCAGCAATTTTGAAATAATACTTTTTTTTTTTTTTTTTTCCTCCTGGTATTTTTTCACAGCTTTAGTTTTAATTTTAACTTCTTTTCTCCTTCCCCCGATTATACAACAACCAAATATTCAAGCATGAAATAGCTGAGATATGGAAGTTTGCATTGTGTTGTAATGCACTTTTCACAATGGCCAAGGATTCTATTTGCTACTTACCTGAACTGTATGATTTCCAATATTATGCTGAAAACTGCTTTTAAAAATAAAGCTATAAAGGAAAAAAAATGGTTATGGAAATAAATTTTCCATGCCATGATAATGTGCTTAACAGTTCTAACATGTATAACATTAAAATTTTATCAACAAATCACAGAAAGGACATTTTGTACACAGAAATCAATTTACCTTGTAACTATCCACAAGACTCACTTGTAATTTATTTTGCCTATAAAACACTTTACTTTTAAACCGAATTTTATTTCTTCAGAGGAGTGCTGAAGAATAAAATGCTGCACATTTTTCTGCCTCCTGTAAGAGGCAAGCAGGACAAGTAGCAATAAAGATAAAGAAACTGGATAGAAAATGAACATCTGTGTCCTTCAGTAAATGAGAAAGTAGCATGGAGTCACATACTTGCTCCTTCACTGATTGGGTATTTTGTTCCCATCGGGATACAATTGATTTGAGAAAATGTATAAAATGAGAAACTCTTGCATTGGTTTGTTATAGGAACGTAAGGACAACAATTATGGTTTTCAGGGTCTTTCTTGTCCACAGTTCTCAGTATAAAAAAGGCAAACACCAGATGCCTCTGACAATAATACCAAAAAGCTGTAACAGGCCAAACAGAAGCAGTCTTCTGACACAGAAACTTTGTTCCTCGTCGCCTCTCAGTTGTATGCCAGCCAGATTCATCCATGTTTCTTCTTTTATTCCTTTCCTAATATATGTGTATATGTGTGTATATATATATATAATGATATTATATTGATTATATTATATTATATTATATTATTTAAAATAAATGTCCTTTAAAAATAAAAAAAATAAAAATAAAAAATGTTAAGTTGAATGTCGCTGAGCTCCTGGAAACAAAGACATCTTGTGGGAATGAGCTATGCAGACTAATTGTGTTCTGCTCATTTCCTTTTATCAAATTTCAATGTGCTATCTTTGATAGGAGCGAAGTCACAATTTGTGATATCCATGTGTGTAACCTACGAATACTGCCTGTGGCTATGAATTGTTAATGGATCTTAAAATGACAGTTCTATGTGGATGTAGAACCTTCTACCTCTTCTGTCATTTTTTTCCCCTTTCATGTTGGAAGGAGATGAGGAGACAAGGAAGAGCGAGAGTAATAACTGTAATAACTGAGGATCATTAAGTAGAGATGGTCCTCAATTCAAACAAAAACGTTTAACAAAATACACTAACAACTGGGTTGTCAGGTAAGTGATTGCCCTGATAACAGCATCACCTAGTCAGGATCTTTGATCACCTGGAAGAAGACAAAATGGTCAGGTAGTGTATGGCAGAGCCCATGCATTCCCTCACAGGTCAGGCTGTAAGAGAGGGAGCAGTGGAAAGTACTTTGCTTATTACAGGGGAAAACTTGGACTTCTAAATTAAGATGAACATCTGGGCTTTCCTGAGGGACTGCTAAGTGAAAAAAAGCATGGGTAAGGCTCTGCCTATGGCAAAGGAGGGCTTAGGAGCTCTGTGCAAAACCAGCATTCCTCCTTACCACCACTGTCTCTTGAGAAAAAAGACCAGGGCCAGAAGTTGTGAAATGTCTCCTGTGTTAAGTGAAAACTGCACTGAGACCCTGAAAGCACTGCACTGTGGATTCCTCCCCTCTGTGAGGATGGGAGGTGAGGTCTTCCGAGCCCAGAAACTCACCAGAGAGGCCTTTATTAAATACTGGTCCTAAATATAACTAGGGAATGGAATATCAACCTGCTGAGAGACCATTCAGTTGAATGTAACTTTTCTCTCGTATAATATTTAGTTATGAAGTAAAACATATGCATCTCTTTATTTACGATCAGTTTTACTCCTTGAAAAGATACGTTTTCCCTAACTTCAGCCATCTAAAATGTCTGTCTAGTCTAAATCAGTTGTAGGATGGGATGACTTGGTTTCCAGAGGTACTTAATTTTCTTTACTATCTGTAGAGACAGCATAAGCAACTGTCTCTTAATTGGGCGGCAAAAGCTGCATGGGATGAATTCCAGCCCTTTGAGATTCACCACTTGAAAATTCATCCCTAGATATTGCTGCTCGAATAATATTAAAGTAAGTGTTAAGAGTATCCTGCATCTAGCTCTTACAGTAACCTCTAACTCTATTGATAAAACCATCTTTTCCATGAAGTACAAATAGTTAAAGCTCTCCCCTGAGCCTTTTATTTTTCTGAACATTTAGATGCTGTTCAATATTTATAGCTAAGTTTCCAGTTGTAAACACCAGAAGGTGGGAAGATTTGAAGCCTAAATATAGGTTGCTGAGCCTGGTCAGATGTTATATTTCAGGTGCCAATACGGACATTTGCATATAAACTGTAGTATCAATATCTCATTTCAGTAGGCTAAAAAGCTTGCTGTAATGGATGTTTTATTGTTTCTTGCCCATTTTATAGAGTACATTTGCACTTTAAGATCTCTAGCAGGACACAATGGGAAAATTCCAAATCCTGTGAGAAACAGAATGTTGAACATTGGAACTGCTACTAAAAATAATAGAAATAGAAAGAGATGATGTGTTTTCCCCCCTCCTCCCATTCCCACTGGAAATCTGCATGAGAGAAGCAAAACCTATTTTCTTTCTCTCTCTCTCTTTCTTCTTTTTTCCACAATTTTTTCTTCCAAATGTTGTCTAAAAATTTGAGGAAAAGTGCTTCCTGTACACAAGACAGTATTCTATTCTTGCAGTGTTATTTGTATTGTAATTTCTCTTTGCAGAAGCTTAGTCCAACTCTAAAGTTTGAACTATAACAGAGACTTAGACAGAAGCTTCCAAATATTCTGACGTGATATATGTGAAACAAATTATTTAATTAAAATCTCTCAAATTTAAGTTAATGTTTTAAAGTGTTAAGCTAATGAAAAAAAATAAAAAGAATTTTCAGGAAGTGGTTGTTTGTAACATGAGAAGAGGAAAAACATGAATGCCAAAGAGGAATATGAGTGATTTTCTCTAATTAGTCTTAGAATAATTTCTCTTGATGCAAGAACTGACCCCTGGAAAATGGAGAGGGGAGAAAAGAGAAGAGATTGTCCTCATAAACCTTTCAATCCCAAGAACCATAATCAAGCAAATATCTAACACATTGCATCCTTTCCCTCACCTCATTTGAACAAACGCAACTTCTGGAGTGCTTGAAAACCCAGCCTGACTTCATGCTTCATTGCTCCATCCCAAACTCAAATGTTAGCAAAAATCTCACATGGAGTAGAGATGACTAGCCATTGCACAATTAATAAATGCTATAATACCTTTTTCAGTGCTTTGTGTTGTCTAACTTCAATGTGATGATGTTGCTGCCTGTTCCTCTAATAAACTAGTCTTATGATTTTATTTCCCTGATACGTAGCCAGATCCTTTTTTTCCAGATTCAGCCTGATCCAAAACATTTTTTAACTGATAGGTAAAAATTCTAACTTCAATAAATTTTGAATGTTAAGGGTTGGGCTGATTCTTTCTACAGCTTATATATTTACTGAGCAATAACAAAATGTAATTATATTTATTTGGACTGTTGCTTTATTTCACAAACAAGAGGGAGCTCTGCTTCCCTGAGATGTACATACTTCAGACTACATTTAGACAAAATTATTTTAGAAGATTAATATTTATTTATTTTCCCTGATATCGAATGATTGGATGATCCTTTCAGACTCCCCAAAATCAAGCTTGCCAGGTTTTGGCTGTTCAGTTTGGAGAAGGAAGGGAGAAATCCAATGCAGTTTACAAACTATCTAAGCCCTCCAGCATTATCCAAGATAAACTCACATCAGAACAGACGCCTTAATTTACAACCAGGTTTTATATTCCACAAATAATTTATTAAGATACAGAACATTCATCCATCGGGATTTAGAAATAAGCTCATATCCTGTACAGATTGCACATTTCAGCTTCAAATTGGAAACAAAGGAGTTACCAAATATTATTAACACAGCTGCAGTGTTGTAATAGATACTGAGGGTGGCTTCCAACTGAGGCAGTCTTAGTGTGGTGCTTACTGGCACAAGCAAAAGAAGGGTCCCATTTGGCACAGCTTGTAGAGCCCTGTGGAAAGACAGGAATCTGGGTTCAACGCTTTTCTGCAGCAATGTAGCCTGAATATAGATGGATGCCTGTGCTTTGGATAAAGATAATATTGACATTTACCTGTCCCATTGAATGAATGGGATCGGGAATTCACCAGACAGAGGATTCTCCACATTCAGTGAATTTGTTCCAATGTCTATGTGATCATTTTTCCAGATGAAATCTAATATGGGACATTAAATCAGAGCAGCCAAAATCTGTTACAACAGTAGTTTATGTGTCACTACTGCCACATTTGTGCTGCTTCCTTCCTGCATAGGAACAGAGTCCATTTTAATATGACACTTGTCATACTTAGGGAGGATTGTTTCTTCTGGAAAATTGATGCTAATATTCCTCAGGAAATAGCTGTACCAAGGATAGTCTATAAAATCTCTATGTAAGATTTTATGTCCCAATCTTACGGCTTTCTAGCAGGCATTTGTGGAGTACCTACTCACCAACTGGAGTCCAAGGCTGCCGCTGGGTTCTTCTTAGTGGTGAAACTACTATATATCAGTAAATCTGAGGAATGCAGTTGTTTGTAGGCTAAGAAACTTCCAAACTGGTGGTTAATGACTTAGTCTCACTTCAAACAGCATCTGTCTCTACTCTGATTTATAGAAATAGGTACATCTGATCTAGACATGGACTTGTTTGCATGTGAGAAAGTCTAACACAAAAAGCTGCACTGTACTTGCTCAGCACTAGCTGCTGCTACCACTGCCTGCTATGAGAAAATCAGAAATATCCTCAGCTTCCTACCCTGTCCTCCTTAAGAAACCACTTCAGAACTTTTAAAGGTCTTCAGTATCTGAATCAATGAGGTCAACATAATCTAAATGAGTAGCCAAAAAGCATGAGGATGAAGACTGAGTTGGATGATTTGTCCCTTAAAATAATGTGCTTAAAGAATGGTTGATTAAAGATTTGGCATCCAAATGCAATAGAATTTCTAGCAAAAACCTGGAGCTGCCTGCATGCATAAGAATATAATAAAAGAGAAAATCCTTCCCCCTCAAGTCTCAAAATCCGAACAGAAAACCACACCATAAACAATCAATCAATCAAACAAACATTTTATTTATTTACTTATTTATTTATTTTTTGTTCATGCTACTCCATGGACCTAATAAAAGTATGAACCATAAATGAGATATGTTAATGTTGTTTGAAAACATGCAAGATTTTCAGGTAATATGTTGCTGAGCCCAGTACATGGATGTCTGAACACATTAGTAAAGAGCTTACAGTTCCCTTCCATACAAGCAAGAGGCTAGAGAGCATGTTTCCTACAGTCACAACAAGTCTGAGAATAGATTTTCCTGTTTATTTTTCATTTGTTTTGCAGCAGAAATAACTGTCCAAGGAATTCCATAGTCACGAAGTCTTAAGCATCATACAAACATTTATTGAGACAGTCACTGTCTGAAAAATTTCTCAGTGTAGCGACAGCAAGGAATATGAAACGATACTATAATTTATTTGTAAGTGGGAAACTAAAGGTCAGACTGTGAAAAGATTATTTTGTGAAGGCAAATAAAAGGCTTCTCCTCAGGGTAGGGAATGTGGGAAGCTCTACTCATTTCATCAGTCTCACCATATGACAGTCCATCCGCAAAAGTCTTCATTCTTCTCACAGGTGTTACAGAAACTTTTTTTTTTTTTTTTTTTAATTTCTACTAAAATATATAATCCAAACACTCCAATGAGTTTATGTAGTTCAAAGTACACAACCATTTTTGCTTTATGGACACTTAAGTAATACAATATCTTTTGGTAAGTGGAGAGAACAATAGGATTAATCCCCTTTTGTAATAGGACATTTTCTGCACATAGTTGGACAAAGACCTCCAGCATTAAGTATCACTTTTATTGTTCCTGTTTGTTCATTCACTTATTTGCTCATGATTCATTTAACATGGTGTTTAAAAAGCAAAACAAAACAAAACAAAACAAAGAATTGAATTGTAAATTAAAGTACACAGATGTTCTGTTTTCTCATCTCATCTGAACTTTGAACCATGATGTTCTTCAAATGGAAACAAGTAAATAACAGCACAGAATAATAATTCCATACAAATCTGATGCATTTATTAACAGTCAAATCCCACTACAAAAACCTGAGTGCTCTGTCATCCAAAAAGGAAAAAAAAAATAAAATCTGCTTTCAGTAAGCTGTTAAACAAAAATCTTACGTTATGCCTGAATTAAAGGAGCCTGTTTCTTATTTTTTAATTCTTTGTAACTACCAAGAACACACTTTTCCTCTATTTTACATGAAAGAATAGTCTATTGCACATACTATGAGAATCTAAATTTCTATGTTATTAAAGGGGAAAAAAATAATTAAGCAACTACAGACATTTTGAAACTAATAATAAGGATATTACTAAAAGTAATGTTTTCAGAAGGATATATATATATACATTATTATTTTTTTTTTTTTCAAATCCAAGATCACATTTTATATACCAAACTATTTAGAGGCAATTGGAATAAACAGTGAAGCATTTTACCCAGTGGTTTATGGCTATCAGAGGTAGTAAGAGCAGTAGTCAGGTACGGTCTCTACACAGGAATAATTGCGTCTCAAATATGGCTTTGTATTAACTTGTACAATACATACTTTTAATATGTTCCAGATTTCATAGAGACATATGCTGGAAAAGCAGTTGAGAATAATTTCATACAAGGAAATATAATTATTTCTAAAATAATGACAATTATAAATGATTAAACAAACGTTGTTGCATGTTATTCTTTTAAAAGAATATAAATAGGTGATAATGTTGTAAAATAATGAGAAGGTTTCTTATCATATTAATGAATCTCATCAGTGAAGACAAATAAAATGTTAAACATGATGTAGCAGAAGATTAGTTATCTACCTAAAATTTACCTATATATATGAAAGAGAAACTTAAGAGTTCTCTTCAGCTAAGGCAGACATTTTGTTGAGACTGCTTGGATACTGAATGGATAAATAATTAGCCTGGGATACAAAAAAAAAAAGAAAATCTTATAGTAATGGTCTGATTTTCTTATTACAGAGGGACATAATTAGTATCTATACTTACGAAGGCTGGATCCATATTACCTCTTCAGTTTTTGGCACTGGAACTGTGCAAGCATTTGCACAAGATTTAGGAGGAAAGGAGTCGATATTTCACATCTTCAGCTGTTCGCTGTCTATTACACATTCTATCTGTGTGTGAGCACAGAAACATATGGGTCTCCTACCACTACCACCTGTGGGACTTGCATTGCCTTTAGCTTAAGCCTCTGCAATTCATAGCCTCAGATTTGAAAGTCCCTGTACATGTATATATACAAGTCCCCTATACCATCTCCAAAGATGATAGTTCTGCATTCATGAGCACTCACTAAACTAGGTGATGTTCAGCCCAAGTTCTAGGAAAGGAGGAATTGTTATGAAACTATGAGGCCGCAACCTTCCCTTAGTCCAAAAAAAATAGGGTTGTGTTCGTCTGTTCTGCTTTGCATTTGTTGAGCCTTCTTGACTGAAGATCTAAAGCATATTTCCAGACGATAACCTGCAGGTGTAACTCGTCTATATAGAATTGCTCCAAAATTTATTTGCTATTAGCAAACCTTTACCAAAATCATTGCTGGAAGACAATTTCTTTTTCTCTGTATGAGCGTCCATTCTTAGTTGTCTTTCCCTAACATATCACCTGCTTGAGCAAGATCTTCCACAAAACTGTGAAGATGAATATTAAAATGTGAGTGTCAGGGATTTCCAAACATGTCAAAGGCAAACAGAGTAGGAAAAAGGTAATGAAGAGTATGGGGTGGGAAGAAGATTAAGAAGATGTGTGCTGTAAGTGTCTATTGATGTTATGAGACTTACTAGGTACTTTGTTTCTCATGAATGTGAAATTATGTCCTCTATTATGAGTACAGATATGTCCTTACTGAGATCCATCAGTGAGCTGGAGATGATTAAATATGATCTAAAAAATGTAAAAAGTTCAAAACAGAAAGCAAATGCAGTTAATGGCAATATGAGCCATTCAGATTCAATTCCTTATTTTGACCTCAGGTTATGTTTGGACGATATAGTACAGACAACTCTTGGTCTTTGTAATGCCTAAGAAAGCAAGCACTGATCCTGATCTGCACAAGAAGGAGTTGGAGCTGTTAGAATGGGTCCAGAGGAGGGCCATAAAGATGATCAAGGGGCACTTCTCTTATGAAGAAAGTCTGAGAGAGCTGGGGATGTTCAGCCTAAAGAATAGAAAACTCCGGGTTAGAAAACTCTTTGCTCAGTCAGATAATGAAACTACAAGGGGGAATGGTTTTAAACTGAAAGAGGGGAGATTTAGATTAGAGGTTAGGACAGAATTCTTCACTAGAGAGTGATGAGGCACTGGCACAGATTGCCCAGAGAGGTCGTGGATGCCCCATCCCTGGAGATGTTCAAGACCAGGTTAGATGAGGCCCTGAGCAACCTGACCTAGTGGGTGGCATCCTGGCCTACGGCAGGGTGGTTGGAACTAGATGATCTTTAAGGTCCCTTCCAACCTGAGCCATTCTATGATTTTACGATTCTATGATAGCTTATCCAGACCACACCTTGATGGTTTATTTCAGAAGCCTAATTCAGACTTGTCAGCATCAGAAATGTAGGTGCCTAGCACCAACAGGATGCTTGAGTGTGTTCATCAGATGCACAGGCTCTTTGTACAATGAACAGAGAGAGTTTGGTGCCTCTGAAGGATGATTCATAGTGTACTAGTTAAATTATATTTCATTATTACCTTTTCATTATCTGGGTAGGAGACTAAGCATTTCTGCTGGGTGACTGAATTTTCCTAAACTGAATTGCTAGTAGTTATAGGCACAGGAACAGTGGAAGAGATTATTAGTTTTGAGTTTTGTAGCAATACATTTAGGATTCAAATCAGATGCAATTGTTTGGGCATATGGCAGAAGACCTTGCAACAGCCCAGTGGTTATGGCTTATGCCAAAATATGAAATACGTCAATTCTGTACAGGAGGACAGGGAGAATCACAGATGATCAGTTCACATCCTCCAGAAAAATGACTTTACCATAGCTCAGGCTACCAGAAGCATTGCTTTGAACTTCTAAAATTGTTGTGTAGCACTGTATAAGTCTAAAGCACAATATAGCTTGGTTACACCTGGTATTGTAAATACATGGAATTAATCAGGTTTTGACCTTTGGTTTGTATCAGAAAGCCTCAGACATCCCTTCCTTAGCATTTTCTTCCACATACATTACATTCCTTTAAAAATTGAAGACCCAAAAACAGGAGATGGGAAGCAGGTAGAGCTGGAAAATAAGCAATGCTTCCACAAAAGCAATTCCTCTACTAAGACATGGGAAGTCTCCCTTTCTCTTGTTCAGACTGTAGGGGATGGCTTATAAGGGATATTCTGGGATATCAATCCACTGCCAGTTAGCACTGCTTATCTCATGTTGTGTGCTTGCTCACTTTGTATCTACCATTGTGTAAGAAAATTAAGTTTATCATTATACATATTCAAGACTGAAAATATTTCACTCCGAATTTGCTTTGGGAAACTGTCTTTCCAAAAACAAAACAAAACAAAACAAAACAAAACAAAACACTTTCTGCTGGTTTGTGAATCTGACTACATTTTTAATATGCTGAAAAATAACAGTTCTAATTTAACCTTTCAAGATCCAGGGTTTAAAAACAGCCTGCTGATGATCACTCCCTGTTCAATGTACAGAAAAAAAAAAAAAAAAAAAAAAAAAGAAAAAAAAAAAAAAGAAGAAAAAAAAAGGTAGTGTTTGTTGGTTGGGTTGTGTGTAAGGGGAAAATATGCTAATGGAAAGAGTCGGGTTTAGCAAAGATTTGGTTGTTGGGTTTTTGTTTTTGTTTTTCTATTTCTCTCTCTCTCTTCCCTTCTATTTTAAGGAAAACTGCTTTCGTCTTTCTGGAATGTGGTTAGCAGCTCTGTTTACTTCAAAAGTAATCACTTCTTCATTCAAACTGCTTCACCAGTAAATAGAATATCTTAGGACATTAATTATTTGAGAGAGAAGTCTGTGTGAAGGAGCTGTTACAATTCATTACTGTACAAGAACTACCCAGAGAAGAGAGAAAATGTAAGGATAGAGATAATTGTTATTGCCTCAGCTTCTTATAGTATTGGGATAGATGGATTGGAAATGGGTTATCTTTTTCCCTCATAATAAAGTGAGTACATACACACAGCACAAACAGGAAAGTTAAAGAGTAGCCAAACAGCATTACATCAGCAGAGCTGCAGACTGTCTGCTGGGAACTCAGAAGAGAAAGGCAATTGCAGGTGTGATATTGTGCTCGGGGATTAACCTGTTAGCAGCTGGTTTTCTCCAAAAGCAAGAAAATAAATCACATGATTTCATAGCTGGAGAATAAAACTGAAGGAAGCTATTCCAAATTTCAGGTAGCTATTCAAACATTTCCTTCCCCCACCCCCCTCCCCACCCCCCTTTTAAATTTTGTATTTTTATGCAATGCTTTACCTCTCTGTTCATTCACATGTTCAAGTGTAAGGAATGGGATATTACTTCCCCCTTTATAAGTAGGTGTGGATGGCTGGATTAATATGTGACAATGACTTTATTGTTCATTGTTCAGCACTGAAAGATCAGTATTTATGCAAGGTCTTTTCACTAAATATTTTCAAATATTAACAAATGTCTGTTATTTAAAGCACTACTTTTAGACAGGTTGAATAATAAAATAATTGTACTGTTTATATAAGTTTTGCTAATAGAATCAGTGTGGCTCATAAGTTTGTGTGAATTAGTAAGTGTAAAAGAAAGAGGAGAGGAGAGATCATGTCTGATGTTTTTAATTATTTTGTAGAATGTTTTTGATAGAAAAACTGAGTTAAAATTAAAAATAAATCTTTCCTTCCCAAATCCCAAATAAAATTATTTTGAAAACTACTGGAGGGGAAGGGAAATTACAGCTTAAAACAAGTTTTTCAGTTTCAAAATGCAAACTTTCATCTTCTCCCCTCCCACCCCCCCTGCTGTTCTGGGAGAAATAAAAATAAAAATAAAATAAATAAAATAAAATAAAACAATAAACCAAAAAGAATATATATTAAAACAAAAATGCCATGATCTACTTTTCATAAAGCTTCTAGGGAAAATATTTTATTTATCAAAATACAAAAAGCTATGCCTGTAAATCATGTAACTATATATGTACAACCAGGCATACTCTCTTTCTCCAGCATGTTTTGGACTGTAGCACTTAGACTGCTAAAGAATTTGATAATGTCTCTTCACCTGACAAATGTACTTCCACATTCAATGGCTTGTACCTTATCCCAATGAATTTGCAGATCAGAATGAAGTATACTCCAATTACCCTGCTCAGTAGTTGTTTTTTGTTTGTTTATTATGGTAATGATAATTAAAAAAAAAAAAAAAAAAAAAAAAAAGGTGCTCCATGTCATAGAATCCTCATTTGTAAACCCATTCATATTTAAAGAACAATGTTTCATTCCAAAGCTGATCAACGATTTTCACTTAGGTCCTACCCTCTCATTTAGGCCAATATTTAGAACATGCTTCTACACTGAAGTATTCCCACTGGAAAACTTGCAAGTCTAAAAGTGTGCAGTTTATTTCAGTTTAACTAGGCCATTACAATGCCCTCAAGTGCATACACATCTGTAATCTCTAGCTGTTTATCAGTGCTGTGTTTTCAAACTGAGAGCTGAATTCTCTAAGTTGTCTAGTTTTGTTTCAATGTGGCATGTCTTTAAGCCCTTTTCAGTCAGAGCAGGAACTGATCCAAAATTTTATCCTGTAACCATGAAATATTCTGTGAAAACCCTGCAGCTATTTCTGAATAAATAAATCTTCTTGGTGACTAGATGAAATAATTTAGATGGATTTTCAGGTTTCTCTGGAAGGAACAGAACAGTGACCAGGGATCTACTATGATGTGGGCAAGATCAAGGTTGGAAAAAACATTCAAAAATGCCAGCACTTTGAGGAAGGTGATCCTGCCTCTCTACTCTGCCCTGGTGAGGCCTCACCTGAAGTACTGCGTCCAGTTCTGGGCTCCCTGGTTACAAGTACATGGAGCTTCTGGAGCAAGTCCAGCAGAGGGCTATGAAGACGATTAGGGGACCGGAGCATCTCTCCTATGAGGAAAGGATGAGAGAGCTGGGCCTGTTTAGCTTGGAGAAGAGGAGGCTGAGAGGGGATCTTATCAATGTATTCAGATATCTGAAGGGAGGGTGTAAGGGGAAGGGGACGGACTCTTTTCGGTGATGCTCAGTGACAGGACAAGAGGCAATGGGAACAAACTGAAACATGGGAAGTTATGGCTGAATATAAGGAAACATCTCTTTACTGTAAGGGTGACAGAGCACTGGAACAGGCTGCCCAGAGAGGTTGTGGAGTCTCCTTCTTTGGAGATATTCAAAATACCCACCGGGACACAATCCCATGCAATGAGCACTAGCTGACCCTGCTTGGCAGGGGGGTTGGACCAGATGATCTCCAGAGGTCTCTTCCAATCTCAACCATTCTGTGATTCTGTGTAATGCTGGCAGACACAGGTGTTTCAAACATGAGTGGTGATGATAGCAACAATTCATGGTTATAGAACTTGCATGAAGTTTAAATAGCCAACGGTTCCTAGTGCATCTCCTGCCAGTGCTCTGGACTACATGAACAAGACACCAAAGGGTTTGCTGGGAGTGTGCATTTGTGTCGGGTTCAGAGTCGCTGCGTTTGGGGAATGAGTATTGAGATGGTACTTGGATGCAAAATATATTCCTTCCAGATAATGTTCTTTGGCTAAAATTCATTATTTTTTTTTGTTTATGTACACATTGTCATATTCTATTTGGCATTTTCTAGTTCTGCCTGCCCTTTATGACTGTTATTGTAATTTGATTTTCAGTAAAATACTACCCAGGTTGGCCTGTTATTACCTGTACTTATAACTTCTTAGGTCTCTGGACTCTTTTTTTCAGATATTGAGTTCATTGTACTGACATTGTCCACTTCTCCTTCCATATTTTATATCCCTATACCTTCTTGGCAGTAAAATGAGATTCCCAGAACTTTTCTTCTGTTGTCATCCTTCACTTTAGCTTAATTTTTCACATTCTTATCCAGTTTCTTTTTTTTCTTTTTTTTCTTATTTTTTTTCTTTTTTTTTTCTTTTTTTTTTTTTTTTTTTTTTTTTTCCCCCATGAGTTCTACAAATTAACTGGTAGAAAACATGTGGTACTTTCCCCTTCCCACTTAGCATCTATCAATCTTATTCCCATCTCTTTAAGTATGTCTGAAGTAAAAGCCATTTTTTTCTGACTTTTCAGGGAGGTTTACTGCTTTCCCTAGGTAACCAGCATATGATCGTCTTTTGACTGGCCTGAAAATGCCCCAGTGCATTGCAGCCTCCTGCAGTGCTGACTGAACCAGGTACATCCTGCGTTTCAGAGATTTCAAAGAAAAGTTAATGGTTGATGGTAACACAGCAGGAGTGGCAAAGGAACTGTGAACCTTTCTATAAATACTGAGGCAAAGACACAGACAAACAATTGAAGCAGTAACAGCATTGGAAACAAAAAGGTTCTTTAACAGATCCAGAGTTAGCCATTATTTCTACATGTTTTGTATTTCAGCCCTCTGCACCCTACATATCAAAAGTAAGATGACCCCATCACAGAGATGAAAAGGAGAGTTTAAGGGCCACTGAACACTGTGATATTTCCCATTGTATCACAATTACATAGAACCTGTGCTAAATAATATGATGTTGGTTTGCTGTAAAAATTCACAGTATTTGTGTGCTAGCTACATTTCTCGCTGCCATTTTCTTTAGGTGCTTATGGTTTAGCAGCCTTTTTGGATTGTGACACTCATTCATGTACAGAGAGGCCCAGGGTGTCTCTACTACGCACCAATGTACCTTATACTCTTTTGCATTGCACTAGACATGGGCCCAAAGCAACTCAGCAGACACAAGCCTTCTCCTAGAATACCTGGGAACTTAATACCCAGAACCAAATATGAACTTCACGGTTGACTGACCATGCACTGAATTAAGCATTTGTATCTAAATGTGATAGATGCTATCTTGGCCAAGACATTGAGGTCTGAGCTAGGAAACTACAGGTCCCAATAAATGCAGAAGATACAAAAGATGTTGCAGCTTAAGGAAATAAATAAATAAATAAATTGTTGTGGTTTAACCTGGCCAGCAGCTAAACACCACACAGCCGTTCGCTCACCCTCCCCCCTCCCTCTCTGGGATGGGGGAGAGAAACAGGAAAGTGAAGCCTGTGAGTTGAAATAAATAGTTTATTAAGACAGGAAAATAAAAATAACAATAATTAATAATAATAATAATAGTACTACTACTAATAATGTGTACGAAACAAGTGATGCAGAATGCAATTGCTCACCACCCATTGACTGATGCCAAGCCTATCCCCAAGCAGCCGGTCCCCCCCACCCCAGCTAGCCACCCTTATATATTGTTTAGCATGACGCCAGATGGTGTGGAATACCCCTTTGGCCAGTTTGGGTCAGCTGTTCTGGGTCTGTCCCCTCCCAGATCCTGCTGCATCCCTAGTCTGCCTGCTGGCAGGACAGAGCGAGAAGCTGAAAAGTCCTTGGCTTGGTGTAAGCACTGCTCTGCAACAATTAAAACATCAGCATGTTATCAGCACTCTTCTCATCCTAATCCAAAACATAGCACCTTACCAGCTACTAGGAGGAAAATTAACTCTGCCCTAACTGAAACCAGGACATAAATAAAATAAAATCTATATTGTGTCTTGTACTACACTACTGAGTGGCAGACATTTCCAAAATTAAAGGCCAGGCTTACCTGCATTTCATCTTGATTTCCTAAGCATTTTAACTTCTGTGTCATATAAAAATCATATTACACTGCATGACAGAAAATACTGCAGAACTTTTCACTTCAGGAAATCACTGTTGGAAGTATTAACTAGTGCCTGAATATGACAGAAGATTCTCCAGTTTTCCGCATACAGAGGACAGTGTGATTCTTTGAAGGTGGCTGCTAGGAAAATTTTAAAATTCTTATAGCAGTATATTCTGAAATAAGAGCCTAGGACCTTCTGCATCATAAGCACAGAAACAAGAGAAGCAGAGGTCATTTGTGAGATGCAGATAGATTTATAAGAGCAGAAAACAGTATTATCATGATCTAGTATAACCAATGATTTTCACTCATTAGCTTGTACAGCAAATACTTATCTGGTGGATGAATTATAGGGAGGGGGAAATGAAATCTTGATGATGTGACATTAGGTAGTTGTGAGTCCATTATTACTCTAAGTTATTCGAGTTCTGCTGTTACAAATGTGCTGGATACTTCCAGCCCCTGAAACCTGTTATACTTCATTTTCTAGCTTGCAGCAGCCTCTGTGAAAAATTTTCCATTTGTATTGACTACAATCAAATCACCTCTTAGCCTTCTCTTTAATAAGCTAGGTAGACAGAGCTGCCTATAAGCCATGTTTAGAAGGCATGACTTATCCTTTTAGTCCTTTTTCCGAACCTTTTCCAGTTTTCATCTCTATAGCAGAAATAATAACACTCTCTCTATCGCATAAGATCAGGCCCTATTATTTCCTTCTAATTGCTAATCTCTAGGATTATGTTCAAACAGAAACATGAAATAAGTATATTGTTATTGACAAGCATTTAAAAAAGCAAATGTTCTGTCTGCTAGATTTAATTGAGTTAGCTATTTATTTTCCCTCTTAGAGAAACCTACAGTGGGAGAGAAAGAAGTAGCTGGGAGGACGATACTGGTGGTGAAAAAACTTTTGTCTGTACCCTCTGGATGATAACCAAACGTACCCCAACAAGCATCATTGTCTGGACAGTTAAACAGATATGTCTCCTCCCATAGCAGTGCCATTTGCTGTGACTCAGCAGGCACTTTGGGGACTCTTTACAGCCAGTGTGCAGGTGTAGGACATTATACGAATGAAGTGAGGACAGTTTGTGTGATGATTGCAGCTGCAACAGTGACAGTCATTGACCCTGGTTTGTTGAGAGTTATTTGCTTTGCATTAATAGGTAAAGCACTTGAACTATTTATTTTTTTCTCCACTTTGCAATCCAGACATTAACACCAGCTTTGGAATGATTGCCAAAACAGGCCATTTCACTTGTCTTTTCCACCTTCTCTCCGGGATGTTATTCCAAGTTAAATATACCTCTTGCTACAAGCCACACAGAAGGGGCAGTGCCATGGCTCTGCTGCAAGTTTGGGCTAGGAACCAGCTGCAATTTGAAGGATGACAATGACACAGGAATTGGCCAGCACAGCTCTGGCAGTGAAGGAGTGCCTGAGATGCCATTTCACTGGGGAAATGGGAAACAGGAGGGAAATAGACTTTTACTAGTTTACAGTGTTTCACTCGTGAGGGATCCTTCTCCTACACTGTTGCAAAGAGCATTTTTACAAGTATAGCTGTATCTGGACTTGGACAGTCAAATACCGTACAACAAAAACACCCAGCTGAGGTATAGTCAGAAAGTCACAAATTGAAACATGAGCTTTTGATTCCACACAAAGTTTGTTCCACTCCGAAGATGAAGCTGGAAGGATCAAGGAAATTTGTAAATTATTAATTTCTTACTAGAGAAGGCCAATAGGTACATCAAGTTGTAAGGGTCTGTAGGCAGTGTCTGCTCCTTTAAAGGTATCTGCTTAAGGGCATTTTCCATTGCAACAATGGATAATAAGATATGGAGGCAGTCATGGGAATCAAATCTGGTCAGTTGTACTAACTGATAAGGAAAGAGATGGAATCTGTGAATGCTGATTCGGACAAGGCTGTCTGATTGAGGATTTCTAGATCGGGATGATAAAAAGAAGAGCAGGGGGAACAATAAACAAAATACTGAGACACAGACTGAACAAAGCAAAAATGGAGACAATGACAAGAAACAAACCTTGCAGTCATGCTAGTCAATGGGCTTTTGAACTACGGGCTTGCTTCCAGGAAGATCATCCTGGACTTTGCAGATAAGATATGAACCAGGAGGCCCAGACTGGGAGGGTGCAGAGAGTACAGAGCTCTGCAGCCATAGCGGTGTGCAGGGGCAGGGCAGCAGGAGGATCAAAGGAGGGTAGGTGGAAAGGGAGTGTTCAGTACGCTTGTCTGGTCAAGCCCCATACCTGGTCACCACAGTCTGTCCTGTCTTTTTATATTTTTTTCTCATTAAAACCTTTTCTCAAGTCTCTCTCTGCTTATTCACACTCTCCCGTGTGCATGTGTGCTGAAGAACCAGGTGCCAGCTCCCTGTGGACCTGTGTTGTGTGCGAGTGAATTTAATGCCAGCTGCTGGAGTTAGGGGGGGTGGGGGGGGGGTGGGGGGGGGGGGGGGTGGGGGGCGGGTAGGCCCTGGGCTGTGGTGCGAGCCCCGGGAGCCAGCAGGGCCCTGCCATCAGCTGCTGGAAGAGTGGGGTCTTCTCCTCCCAGCCCTGGGGTGGGAGTGGTGTGTGCTCCCAAACCAGCTGCTGGGGGAGCAGTGTGAGGGAGGAGTGAGGGCTCGAGCAGGGCCATGGGTCACAGCCCCTGTGCCTGGGGCTGGCTGCTGGCACTAAAGTCACTCGCAAAACCCTGTGTGTCCCTGGGGTACGTGCCCAGCTTTGCAACTGTCTGGGCCTGAAAAGTGGAGAGCGGTAGCCCCTGGCCTGGGCAGAAACCCTGGGTCCCAGGCACCAGGGTGGGCCCCAGCAGCTGGGCAGGAGCCAGAGCTGGGCCAAGTGGCCGGAGGAGGCGACCACGCTCTGCACCTTACCTAGCAGAAATCTCTGGTGCATTCCGGTTGCAGCTGTCTATGAGCTGTTCTGCAGAGACAGTGAATGTATTGTACATTCACCAAACCTACACTTATTTTTTAAAGATCCAGCATCACTTCAGGGGTCTAAACAAGATGGTGGTGAACACCACTCAAACAAACAGACAAACAAAAACTTTAAAATATCTCTTTTATTATTACAGCATATAAAATACTTTAAGATTTAAGATACTTTTTTTTTTTTTAAATTTATTTTTCTTAAGACCTTCAAAAAACTGTTAAGCTTGTCTACTATTACCTTTTTCTTTGATAAATAATGAAAATAATAGTGAAAAAGTAATAAATAGGAGACCTAACATGCAGAGTTACTTTTCTTATGGAATCTAAGTTATTTTGTATAACTTGGTAAGTTTTTTATCAAAAAAAAAAAAAAAAAAAAAAAAGTGGAAATGTGAAATGATTTCAATGAGGTTATTACCTCACAGCTAGTAACAGAGAAAAGTCTTTCTGGGTTGCTGAGTCCCCGTAAGAACAGGCTATGAGTTGTCCTAAGAAGCACCTTCTTTGGCTGGAAACTGCCAATATTCCAATATCTTAAATCAACTTCTTAATGATCATTATAATCATCATCATCATCTCTGTATAATGGTGATTTTGTGCAACTTTGTCAAGCCCAGGGTTCAATTTCTGGTCAGAAACAAGAAGAAAAATAAAGTGCAAACATCCATTTGCAATAGGCCAATGTGAGAACAGTCTCCCAAGCTAAAGTATTCTTAGGTTTAATTTCTTCCTCCGCCTCTTTTCCTCTTTTTCATTTCACTTTTACAGGGAAAAAAATAAAATAAAATAAAATAAAATAAAATCCTGAAATCTTGAATAAAGATTTTGTTTTTTGGGTGGAACTGCAGAACTGCTGGTATGTTAACTGGGAACAGGAAAAAAAAAAAAAAAAAAAAAAAAAGAATGGTACATAACAAACTCTTCACAAGCAACATTTAGGTTTCCAGAATTGTTAGTAAAGAAGGAACACAAAGCACAATTCTGCTAAAATCTCATGCAAATCTTCTAAAAATCTTGGAAGAGCAGTGTTAAATTGCTGGCACTGCCATAGTTTCATGCACATCGTGTTTTCTGCTGAACTGATGTAGTAAGAGCAAGAAATGAACTTCACAGGAATGGTATTTCATATCTGTTCTTTTTTATCTTGCAATATCCTTTCTGATCAAATGCCCTATCTCTGGAGCATGTATTGATTTTCACAGCTGAAATACAATGTCTCAGCATGCTAACCCCCATTCACACACACTTCCCCGTTCAAACACTTTCTGCCTGTCTTATAATTGTAAAATGTTAAAGGGACAGCTGTGCATTTTCTCTAAAGTGAAGACATTTCTTAAGAAAAAAAAAAAAAAAAAAAAAGTTTTTCAAGATCCTTTGTGCACTCCAGATATTAACACAGCCATTTTGTATCTTTCTAGTGTTATTTTTTATTTTTCTTTCTAAAAAGGAGGGAGTATTTTGAATTTCTGCTTCCCATCTTTCAGATATTTCAATTCTTGAGCAACTGTGTGGTTGTATGTGAGTGTTACCTTCCATGTATTGTTAGGGATGTGAAATAGATAATTTTGTGCAGTGAGAACTATACATATGCCTTCTACTATATGCCATTAAAGAACGACATAAGACATTCATCTACAGAGAAACAACTTAGTTATGCCCGTAATGATAGAATTACAGTGTAAGCGTGTTACATTTTTTTGAATTAATATGCAGCCTTCTGCCCTGTTTTTTTTGTTTGTTTGTTCGTTTTGTTTTGTTTTTTTTCCTCTTCAAATAAGTCTGTGGCTATGAGGAATGGTGCACATCTTTCTTAGGCCTATTTATCTCCTACTGATATCCATGTTGTTAATGACAAACTTCAGTGAGAAGGAATTTGACTTTCAGTAGCATTGGTCTTTTACAGTACCAATGCCAGCTGGAAATGTTCAACAATGGATCCATTCAAACGACTCCTCCTAAATACACTGAAAAAAAATATAACCCGTTGTCTAGATAGTTCATCAAGGATTAATAATTGGGCACCCCCCAGGCTAAGGCTCATTGAATGAAATAGTGGACCTCTTTAAACTATGTATATTCAATGATGTTGTGCTTTCACCTGTCCTTTGTACTGGATCATATTCTGCTCCCCATTACACCACTGTAAAGCCAAAGGGACACCATGGAAGTCACAACATTTATTCAATTTCTGGGCAAATAAATAAATAAGTAAATAAATAAATAAATAAATATTAAGTGACCCAGACTTCATTGTTATAGAGCTAAGGTGGACCTGTGGTACCTAATGGCCTTCCAGAATGTGGAGAGTGCCTAAAATTAATCTTCTGAAAACCAAGTAATGAAGCGTTAAGGTACATGCCAATCTGACCTTAATTCTTCCCTCCTTGAGCGATTAGCCAATACACTCATAATACACAGACTTACACTGTGCCTTTTTGTATAGCAAAGAACTTTCAGGGAACAGGGCATATGTAGGGGAGGATGTGATATAAAACCTTCTTTCTACTAAGAAAATCTGGTGCTTCTGTGTAAGTACTGAAAATGAGTTCACTCTACTTTCTCTACCCAAAGATGCACAGACCCCCAAGATGCTTTAACAACTGCTCCTTGTGCTCATGCCTGACATGGTGTGCCTGTATGGCCCTCATGAACACAAGTTCTGTTTCCCTTTTCACTGCTGACCTTCCCTGCAGGAAGGAGAGACATGGGTTTTTTGACTATGGCATGACTCAGCAGACCACATCCTTTCAAGTATAGATTTAGCATATTCATGGAGTGTAGGAAAAACTGGGACTCACAGCTCCCCAGATTACAAAAGCCAATCTGCTTTGTTTGTCCAGTTAATCTCTCCTCTCTAAATATGGTTTTACTGAATTCAGCTGGAAAACAGCTAAGTCCTGGGGGCTCTTAAGAGCTCCCAGGGACTGCAGTTGTGTTTCACTGCTTTGGGCCTAACTCTTCTTTTCTTCCTCCTCTTGTCCTAATCCCCTCTGTGGTCTCTCCCTCTAATGTTACAGCAGTGCTCCTGTCTACATGTAATTTATCCAACCACCTATATTCTGATATATTCTACATCATAACTGATATAAAGGCAATGTTTCTCAGTCCAAAAATGTAAGTTTTTCCTATTAAGGACTGCATATTAGCAATGCTTGACCTTAAGCACATTTGGGTCCCCTGTTCAGTAAACACGATTACATTATTCTCACTGTCTTTCATCTTCCCTTCTAGTTAAACAGAGCTGTCACTCAGCTATAATAATTCCCCATGTTGAAAACGAGCAACATGTCCAGCAGCCTTACTCACATATCCGCCTTGAGAATGTGTAATTTATTATCTTTCAGAAATGGTTAGAATCCCTTCTAAATTAGTTCTACAAATTAACAAGACACCTTTCCAACAGCTGTTTTTGTTGTGTTTTGTTTTAGAAAGTCTTGAGTCCTGTGAGGCAGACAAGATCAAGGGGGTAAGATGTCCACTTCTAGAGGTCTTTAAAAGCAATTAAGAGAAATGACTATGAGGAATGATTTGGGTAGATGTGACTTGACTTGCTGTGCTCTTTTTCAGTCATACTTGAACTTGCCTATGGGGTGGTTCTTAGATTTTTAGCAAAAAAAGGTTCAAACTTCTAGCTGGAATAAGGTCACCTCAGGGCTTAGGGAAAGCAGAGATTTGTTGAGGAAAACAAAGTGCAAGCAACAGTACACTACCCTTGGCTTTCCTGCTTTCTTTCTTCTGCCAGAGTATATGAATATGATTTGGCATCAGCTTGCCTCCTGGAACCACCAAATGGTTGCCACCACAAACTATCAGCAACCCTTCTATTTAGTCTTGCTTTGGAGGAATATTTCTGCATATGCTTTTACAGAGAGCTGCAGTCATCCTCCGATAACTTCTCTAATATTTTTTAATCTTCCCAGAAGTAGGAGAAGCCATGCTGTACATGAGATAAATGGAAAATTTATCAGAAATTGAGCCATCATTTTGAATTTCGAAAATGTCGGGAAAAAAAAAAAAAAAAAAAAAAAGCAACAGTTCTAAAATGATAGGGCTGAAGTACCACATCTAAAACACCAAATATCAGAGTACTGAAATGTTTTCCCAGAGACAGAGCAAATTTCAGCCTGACAAAGCATATGGACTTTATATACATGCAAAGTCTAGTAGGAATGCGAGGATGGAGAAGGATCTGAGAAGGAGAGGGGCTGTTCAGCCATGTGTTACAGGAAGTTCCACATCAACATGCAAAAGAACTTCTTCACAGTGAGGGTGACAGAGCACTGGAACAGGCTGCCCAGGGAGGTTGTGGAGTCTCCTTCTCTGGAGATATTCAAAGCCCGTCTGGATACCTACCTACCTGGGCAACCTGCTCTAAGGAACCTGCTTTGGCAGGGGGTTTGTACCCGATGATCTCTTGAGGTCCCTTCCAACCCCTACAATTCTGTGATTTGGTGATTCTGTGTCTTCCATGGTGCTGTGTGATGCTTTTAAAGAGGAAGTGGGTTGCAGACATAACTACAGGACATTTTAACTTCCTTTAATGTAACAAGAGTTACAAGTGTAATTTCCTCACAATTTTATTATTTTTTATTAAATTTTATTTTCCAGTCGCACATTTTCTTTTCATCAGTTTTTGCAAAACCATATTTGAGCTCCTTTAAATATATTTTGGCGGTCCTGCCTTAAAATGGTGTGAAAATCCTAGTGCATTGGAATTTGGAGAAACTCCCAGTGCACTCCAAGTGCATTGCCACCTTGAACAGGGCAGATTTTGAGAAATCAAGACAGGTATTAAAATAGGTAACTTTTAATACATAACAACTTCAGAAAATAAAGCGAAGCATTAGAAGCCACTGTTCATTTAATGAGTTCTCACACAAGAACTAGAAATACCTCTGAAGTTAGAGAAATATGTACACGAAACATACCTACTTATTCTCTAGCATTGATCCTGATTGTTTTTCATTATATATGTCAACTTTACTGATGAAAAAAAATAAAAATCATTTTTATAAACTTCCCATTGCAGAATCAATACAAGTCTGTACAAGAGTGCTGGATTCTTCTCTGCCTCATGCATCATCAACAAAATTGTCAGCAGCTAAGCTCTCTTTGCAAGATCCTCATTGCTGGTGATGGCGCAATGACAGAAGAACACGGCTTGATTTTCATATCCCAACTTGCAGCTGTACTACTGGCAGTCAAGGGAAAAAAAAAATGTGTTTTGACATGAATCAGGCACATTTGATCTGAAAGTCTCTGTAGGAGTCCAAAAATGGCATTTTCTAGATACTTTTCAGATACTTTTTTTTTTTTTAGTTTTATACTACAGCTTAAGAGAATTCATGCTTAAACTTTTTATAATGTGTGATGAAGTTGCTAGATATATTTTTTTCCTGTTGGCATATTACTATAGGTTTTTTGCTTGCTTGTTTGTTCTTTTTTTATATACTAAGGGAACACTACTTCTAGAGTGAACACCTCTCTTCTCTCTGACATTAATTTCATTGCTTAATATGATTATTCCAAGAAATCAAATAGGAAGCTTATCTCTTTGAAAGTAGCTAGCTTTATATAGGCACACACACACATATATAAATACACTGTAAGCATGGAAGTTATTAATTTGCTATAGTAAATAAAAAAATGATATGTTAGGACAAAAGTCAGGAAAAATCCTCTGCCAGCATGTTCATAATCTTATTATTAAACATTTGTGATATGTGATGGGGAATTATCCGTTAATCCAAAATATCCATACAGTGCTTGAAATACCTGCTATCCCCAGATCAGATATATCCTTTCAAAGCAGGTCTTTGTTCTGAATGTAATTCATCATAGTTATCACATGTCACAAAGTGTTATGCTGTGTCATTTTACATTGAGACGTGACATGACATGGTGTAATTAAGGGAACACAATGCAATAGCGCCTATTACCAAAATAAATAAATAAATAAGTAAAGGGGAAAAAAATAAAGGAAAAAGAGAACTTATTTTCCATATCAGTTCATAAGTCTCAGTTCCAAAAGTGTCTGTGTGGAGAAGAAAATCATACTGATCAAAACTGAAGAAGGGTCTTAGCCTATTCCCACTGAAGACAATAGGAATCTGCAGATCAGAAAAGCATTCATGATTATATTTTTATTAAAGCATGACTTGAAGATCCAAATTTTAAATCTGGATTCATACAGCTAAGGAAAGGAATTACCAGTGGGATTTCTTGATTCTTATGAGAAAAACTGATGTACCATTGCCATTTATTATTAATATGGTTCTACAGGGACACAGCACTAGAAGGTGCATTGGTTTGGTCCAGAGCGGAAAGATAAAATAAACAAACTTCATTGATCCCTACAGTAAAAGAGCTTATAGGCTAAAGACACAACTATGAATTGCATTTCCTTTGTCTTTGACGTTTATTAATCTTAATAAATAAATTAATTAAGTATTAATCTTAATAAAAAGGGGCGGATTTTCACCCAGTGTCTAATGTATTTCCAGCTTAACAGATACTTTAACAGTTCATTATATGTCAGGGAGAGAGAAGAGCATTTTCAACTAAACGCCAATATTGGCACAAGAACAAATGGATATAAACAGCCCATGAATAAATTTAGCGTTGAAATTAGGAGGTTTTTTACCATGAGAGTGGAGTTCTGGAACAGTCCTTCAATAGGAGTAGTGAGATCAAACAACATAACTAGTTTAAAAATAGAGCTTGATAAATTTATAAATGAGATCATATGCCAAGGTTGCCTGCAAGAGGAGGCGGCTTGATTTTAATGGTCCAGGAAGAACCTTCTAGTCTTAGAAACATAAGTTTCTAAGAAATAGTGGTTAAATTTGCAGTGGAGAACTCCCAAGTGTTCAGCTTGTAGCGAGTTATGCAGAGATGCAAATTTTCTGGTTTCAAATTTGAAGATATTGCTCCAATCACCATTAGTGACATGTTGTCAGATTAAGGAGAAATTTCTTTACTCTTTCTAACAGGGATATATGACTTTGAATCTTCATCTGGAGTTCTGTCATGCAAGTGGGCTTCAGAATAACAAATTTTATCAGGTTCTAGGATGTTGCTTTTTTATTATTTTGAGAATATTTTTATTTGTTTTAACAGGGATTGTTAAAATTAATTGCAGTACTATTAGGTCTTCAAATATAGTAATTTAGATAAGATAACCTGAGACCTTTGAAGTCTTTTACAGGAAAGGTAAATAAGGCATAGTGATAACTTTAAGTTACCATGGCATATATGATTTCATTTCTTTGTTCCTCTTTTTTTTTTTTTTTTTTTTTTTTTTTTTTTAGATTGAAAACCTGAGCAGATTTTTTTTTTTTTCATTTGAAACACCATCCTGTGGAAATTATATTGACTGAGGAATTGGAGGATGTGGGTTTCATTCTCTACTTTGTTACATGCTTGTTCTATTTTGAATAATAACTTCATCCCACTTTTCCAGATTTTTATATCCAGGATTTGAACTGTTTGGATAATGGCATTTTTTCACTATTTATTTGATAGGTACCTTGTATTGTATCTGCTACAGTTGGAAATAGGAGTAAAAGTCTGAGTAACTGCTGTTGGTATGATAGAGATCGTTGTAATGGTAGCGTGGAATAGTTTAATGAAATCAAATGTCATAAAAAAGTTATGACCCTTCAGCAGAGACATAACAAATGCATGCATGAGTTTACTTCATTTTTCCTTACAAAGACTTAAAGAGATTATTGGATGTGGTTTAAAATAATTCGCTTTTAATACATATTTTCAATGAACAATGATTAATTCTTTCATTTCAGGTGATAAAAAGTAGCTCCTAAATGACATTAGCTCTGTCACTTGGGATCATTAGAAATGCAGTGTATCTCCAATGACGAGCAGAAGAAAAATGTGGAAAATGTGGAATTTGTAGTTAGCTTAAGCCAAATGGAGATGTATTGTTAAGAAGTTTGATCTATAATATGGGGTTATTTTTGAAAAAGCTCTCTGCTTGTTTTCCTTTTTTATATTTTTTTTTTTCACAATTTTATTGTATGCCAGTTCCAAAGACCTTTAAAAATTGTATAGCAAATCTAAAATATTACTCCAGAGGAAAAAATAAAAATAAAAATCAGAACATCTTTGAGGTATTTATGGCACTTTTTTATCATGATGCCTGACGAACAGATGAAGTTTTTTTAAGTCTTCTTTTTTCCCCTTTACCACTTTCTGTATGACCTCAGTTAGAAAATACACTAGCAGCTGTAACTGAGAAAGACTCTAAGAGACCAAAATATTCTGATACCATTTTGATAGCACAGTTTTCTCCCTGCTCTTAAAGAAGGACAATCTGATGGCTAACCTGGAGACTGCTGTATCACAGATTCCTTATGTCCATCAGTTACACATTATTCAGTCCATAAATTGGACAATCTGTGGTGGATTTGGGCAGGTTCTCTTGTGTATAAAATCAAAACAAAGACAAGTGATGTAGAATTAGACTTCGCCATATCTAGTCAAGCAAAAGTATCATTCATCTAAGACTTCATGACTTCTCACTGAAGGTATGACAGTGGGCTAAACCATTTGGTTTCATATTTACCCAGATCTGACAAAGTTATTGCACATATGGCTTTGATTTTTCTTGTTATTTTTAATATCTACTTCCAGATCTGAAATATGGGGATGTGAGCACTTCCTTACTTGGTAGGAACATTTCAGCTTAAGTACATTAACACTTATGAGATACTCAAATATTGTGAGAACACAGAATGCACTTTAGTTAGGGTTTCAGCTCAGTGAGATCTCATCTATCTCCGTCAGCTACACCACTGTCACTTGCCTTTGGCAACCCTCCTTAGACTACTGGCATGTAACATCCTTATTACAGCCATGGAAATAGAAGGGCCTTTCCAAGTGAGAAGAGCAAAACCACAGCATAGTGCTGCTGCTGTGACTTCAGAGTTTGGCTGGATATAGAAGCTACTGCAGAAGTCCTGTTCTCTGAGCTGCTTGTGTTACGATACGGTGAATTCCCTATTTTTTGTCAGAAAACAGAAAACAGACGGTTTTAGTTTGCACTGTAGTGTGACTTTTTGTTTTTTTTTTTTTTTGGTCACCTTCTTTTTCCTTCAGATATAGAAGACAGTTCTGCAAGCAGTTTCACATTGCAACTAAGAGGAGGAGGATGGACTTCTGACTAAAGAGCAGCAAGAGGAAGATATATTTATTTTTTGCTCATAAATCCTGGCTAAGGGCTCATAATAGATCTTTATTTTTCTGGAAACAGTAAACCTTGCCATATTCAATATGTCTCTTTTGTTGTCACTGTGTCCCCCCAGCACGAGATGTAGGAACACAGAAGCCAGTCTTCACATTATGGTTTCTTTTATAGCTACTAAATGGTTAATAAATGATTAATAGAGGTTTTGATAAATGGTTAGAGTGGGTTTGGGAGTCTAAAAGGTCAATAGTTGGCTCATAGCTACCTATAACACATTTCACTTGTGTCCCTCTAGCCATCCATAACACAGATTTCTTATATCTGTAGCTTCTAGCAATCATGTTTTAGTTCTTTGTAAACTGTTTATAGGTGGGGCCCTAGTATAAAGTATGACAGGGAATTGGATACCGTTTGCTGAAGTGCCTCAGGCCGAGTCCAAGGGGGCCTCTCTCTATGGTGCCTAAATATTTTTGATCATTACAGTCTGCAGGACTTCTGAGCTCTTTGAGTAACATTTATTGATTTGGGATTCCAAGTTTTTTTTTTCCTTCTTTTCTTTTCTTTTCTTTTCTTTTCTTTTCTTTTCTTTTCTTTTCTTTTCTTTTCTTTTCTTTTCTTTTCTTTTCTTTTCTTTTCTTTCTTTCTTTTCTT